>NC_053444.1:43440921-43592344 GCF_007990345.1 Gossypium hirsutum
ATATCAACAATTAATTATTTTTTAAAATTTAAAAAATTATTAAAAATTTAAAAATTATAAAAAGAGTATTTGTTAATAATTAAAATTTTGAATAGAAATTAGTTTGATGATTTTAGCAGTGATTGTAGATTATAATTCAAAAAATAATAATTTCCAATGGCAAGTTGGGGTTGATGATTTGTGGAAAAGGAAGGATTTGCAATGCGGCATCCGCTTAGTTTATAGTAAAAAACTAAAATATATATTTTCGAAATATAATTAATTAGTGGTATCAGCAGAAAATTGACAAAATTAAGGCAATTAGAAGAAAAAAACAAAAACCAGGCGGGTCTGAAACCTCGTTTCTTCGTAGCTTAGGATACAGTTGATTCTCACTCTAAAATTTTACACTGGTTTTTTTATTCGACGCTTATATGATTTAATTATTATTTTATTTAAAAAATTATCTTTATTGAAGTAAAAATAATCTTCATTTTCAAATATCGCCATTATATACATTATTTAGAATCTTCCATGATTTTTGTGATTTAATAAAAATTCATCTTATTACTTAATAATTAATTTTTGTTATTCAAAAACTTCATCCGAGATTTAGCTTCCATAAGATTCAATGTATATTTCATTTTTGGTTAAAATATTTCATCAATTTTTGTAATTTTCAAGAATTTGAAATTCAGTCTCTATAGTTCTATTTCTAAGAATTTAGTCTATTTGTTCTTCAGATTTCAAAATTAAGTTCAACTGTTAACACTATTAAAGTTATTTTGTTAACATTTTTTATTTACATTGCTACTGAGTGAGTATCCTTTTTATTCCAAAATGTCACACAAAAAAATTAATTGTGTTAAGAATATGGCTTGAATTTTAAAACTTAAAAAGTAAAGGAATTAAATCCTGAAAATAAAGGTACATAGACTAAATTCCAAAAATGTGGAGAGTACAAGGACATATGGCATATTTCAACCTTCAAATTCTTTTATCAAATAAATCAAGCTTCATTTCCATTAAAAAAAACCAAGTTTCATTCAACAACAACAAAAAAAGTTACAATCATGAAAAAGAGCGGTGAGATAATCCCACTTGTACAACGAGAAAAAATCCCAATAAAGTACAAAGCCGGTGAAAGTTTGATGAAGAAAGCACTTCATTTGGATTCACAAAGACAATGGTTAATGCCTTCTGGCAATAACATATGCAACTAAGGAAATCAAACCTAATTTTCTGGCATCAACAACCAAATTAGAAAGCTAGTGTGTTGATTCCTGTACAGGAGTCGTGGTCTCTCAGCGAATTCATTAAACCCTTAGATAAGTGTTAAGCCCCAACATAACAAGAGAGAAAAATCCTCCACATGGGAGAGTAGAAACTTGGACTTTCCAAATGGGAGTCAAGAGTGACAGTATAATGGTTGTCCTATAGGTTGACCGCACTACAGAAAAGGTTAATTATGTTCTTTAGTAAGGAAAGAAGAAAGGAAAAGAAAGAAAAAAAATAGGAGAAAGGGAAAAAAATCAAGAAAAAAAATAGAAGAGCTTTTAATTGGATAAAATAAATATTTGAAAGATAATGCATTTCAAAAGAATCTTATGTTACTGAGTTTTGTTTATAAACAATAACATGCTATTAATCTTCTAAGATTCAAATGGGAGGATGGCCTCACGTTCATGAAAACCAAACTTGTAAGCTTAGTTTAGTGCAAATAGCTCGATTCCCCTTGCGCGATATAACGTGAAGCCCAATCCATTTTGCTTCTTGATGTTTCATTTAATTTTCATGTATTTTTATTTTTGGTCAAAGAGGCTTAAATGAAAAGCCTATTTATCATTCTCATTTCTCAATCGACATTCATCTGTCTTTTAATTGAGTACTATCTTGTTTTTCCCGCTCTCTATTCATTCATTAAATAAAGTACTTGTTGAATCTTGAAGGATACGTTTCTAGTGAATTATCCTTAAAGACAATGTCAAACACGCCTCAAGAAGTGAATTTATTTTTCCATATTCAATCCTTCCTCTTTATTCACAACAATCTTAAGGACGATTATGAATATCGTTTCCAATTCTACCGCTAACGTCTCTGTCGCTATTAATGTTATATCCAACAACATTGATGTTCTAGTCGTTTCTAGTGCTGCAACCAACTATGCCAATAATGTTAATGTTGTTTTCGTTATTGCCCCAATCTCAATGTTGTCTATCAATTTCTATGCCAAACATTTTCTTGACATCTCCAAGATTGAAGCTTTTGATGAAAATAACTTCAAAATATGGCAAGAGCATATATTCTTTTTCCTTGACATGCACGGAGTTGCATTCACACTCACAGAAAAGTAATCACTTGGTCCCATAGATAAGCAATTAGATCTAAGGATTCGTGTAAACAAGGCATGTAGACACAAAATAATTTTGACACTTTCAAATAATTCTTTTACCTTTATTATTCATACAATGAAGATGATTGATAATAGAGACATAAAGGTATAAATCAACGAATGCCACAAATTGTTGGACGACCTTAACCACACAATTGCAGACAAATGCCGAATAGAGAATTAGCACAAAATAGAAGGATTTAAAAGCGGCTTTTATTGCAAGTGTGACAGGTAAGTTGTAATATTTATAAGTGTTATAATGGAATATTTTGGAGTATTCCAAGGATCGTACCCAAGGGATTGCCAAATTGGTAAATGCATTTATCAAGTTAATTATAAGTAAACAATTACTAATCTAATCAAATTATTAGTGAAAATTCAAATATAAATTATTTATAAACTAAATTTAAATTATCAATTAAACAAACCGAGTTAAACTTTCTTCCTATTGTTATAGATAATGTAAGTGATTAAAATGAAGGTCAATTGAATCGTTAATCACTAAGCTAATAAACCTATTTTAATTATATTGTTTGTCACTCTTAGCTAAGAATCTCCTCTCGATCTCATCCTAGACTAAAAGATACCACCTAAGCTCTCCTCTCAGTTTCATCTAGGCATATAGATCTCGTTTCAATCTCACTATTGGGCACAATTATATCGAACTATCTAATGATGAACTCCCATTTCAGTCTCGTTTATCTAGATTTTCCACTAGAGGCGTCAATTCTAGCGCATGTAGCATTTTAGTATAAAAGAACAACCAAACAATCAAGCCTAGGCATTAACTTAATCTAATAATCAATTCATCAGTTATCTGACAAGCAATATCAACACATAATAAAGCTTAACACCCAAATACACATTTCATCGAACAGTTGATATGCATAATCTAAAGGTAATGCTCATTTAGATATTGAATCAATGGCACCCAAAAGCTTGATTCATCTCCATTTACAACAGTCTCTAATAAGAAAGAAGAAATAAAACAACAAAAAGTAAAATCTATTCTAAAAAGAAAGGAAAAACCTAATATAAAAATAAGAAGAAAAGAAAAGAAACTTAATCTAAAATTATGAAAAGAAAAGAAAAGAAAATGTTCAACCTCCAAAAATCTAATCCCCAAAGCTTATAAAGTACTAATTATAGTCTACTACCATTTAACCTAAAAAGACAATTATGCCCCCACTTAAAATCTAACTTAAGCTTTGTTGAACTACAAAATGCCCTTCAAAATTTTGGTCTCGTTAGAGTCAGTTTTGCAACATCAGCAGTTGATTACTCCAATGATGCTTTTGGGTTTCAATGTTGTAACAACAACCCTTTGGTGTCGTAACATCATCCTAATGCATCATAAATTCTTTATCTATAAGGCTTATGGCTGGAGTTACGACCTTGCTAGGCTAGAGTTGTGATATTAGGAACTAGTGTTGAGACACCAAGGTTGGTGTCTCAACTTTAGAAATAATCTACTAAAATATGCAATTTGGTGAAGTCTAACTCATTGGTTGATGGCAAAGGCATTGGTGTTGTGATATCAACATCAATGTATCGCGACTCTAACTCTAATTTTGGCTCTTCTCCTAATTTTTGTGTTAACCAAAAGTCTAAAACAAGCTTAACTCAAAGATTATGTTCCTATTGGCATAAACTTGTAATTTTATTCCAAAATGCATGAAGAGCAATAAAAACTAAAATTAAACATAAAATTTAGTAATCATAGAAAAGTGATAAAATAAGGTATAAAGTACTCGAGAATAAACTCGTTAAATGTTTAAAGAACTTAGTTTGATGTATATAAATACTACAGATCAAACTAAAAGTCCAAGAGTATTACCTTACAAGAAGGATTTGTTGTTGGATTGCGTATTGAAAAGCTACCACCACCGTGGAATGACTATAATAAATAACTTAAACACAAGCACAAGTAGCTCTCACTAGCAGTCTTAATCACTCATATAGTCGTAAAATACACCAACCACAAAAAGGCCAAAGCCACCAAAATAAAATAGATTGCTAAAAATTTCAACTTAGTCGAAAGTAAGGCTAAAAGAGGTATGATAAAAAAACATGATTATAAGCCCACGACACAAAACTCTACCTTTAAGGGGAAAAATGAAATTGATTTGCTTGTGGTAAATAAAGCCATCATGCACATTAGTGTAGACATTGAAAGGGGAGCAATGATAATCCTACTAAACCAAATATCAATTTGGTTGATACAAGTAACATAATTGTGACGGTCATTTCTTAAGTCAACATTGTGATGAATATGAAATAACAAGTCTTGGACTTTGATACCACTAAACATATTTGTAGTTTTTAAAATGTGTTTCCCTCTTAATCTTAAATGGAGGGTGAAGAAGAAACAATCTATCTTGGGGACTTATGAATTGTAACTGTCACACTCGACCTTTGTTTAACTCCCGAACCTTAGGAAAGGTGGGGAGCTAATTGAATAAAATAGAAAGTTGGCGGGCTCTATTGGAAAACTCGAGAAATTTTATGGCTAATTGGTAACCGGTTGGTTCCTTAGTGGAATGCAAAATGATTACTGATGAATGGCCTAATAAAGGCTTTGGTACACGTACGAGAGGGATTATATTTATGAAAAAGGTCTTATTCAGCTAGGGGAGATTGTTCTCAAATTTTATTTATACTTTCTTATCTATACCGTCTTCTTTGGTTGCTCCGAAAAAGAGAAAGTTAAGGAAAGCTTTGCATGGGGCAGTGATTATGAAATTTGAAGGCTGAAAGTAGATAATCTAAGGAACTAGTAAGCCTTCCTATCTTTTTGTATTTGAGGATTTAAGGAAGGGGAGTAAGAATTTCAGAAATCCCTAGGAAGCTTTTGAACAATACTAAATTCTGGGTTTTTAAGGTTTGAATACTTTCAGTCTAACTGATGTATTTGGTTGTCGCGTTTAGCTGTCAGGGTGATGGAGGCTCTGGCTTCTGGAAACACTAAACTGACGAAGATAAAGAATTTAAGGTGAATTTTCGTACTCTACCATTGGGGGATTGATGATGTTGTGCTACTTGAATGGTCTATGTTGTGTTTGTTCTAAGTTTTTTTGAATCTGTGATTGTGGATGAATATGGTGAATGAGTATGTTGTGTATTCGTAACACTGTGTAAGTGTGTGTACATTGCAAGTATGTCCTTTAGCTGTCAAATGGTTGTGAATTGATGTATTGATAAATGACGTATTGTATACTCTAGTAATAAGTACGATAAAATATGTGCAATGCATGTTTATTATGTACGAAGTATGAAGGGAGTTACCTTGACGGGTTAGTTGTAGTAGGAAAAGAAATTGGCGTACTGGAGGAATAGACAAGATGAAAGAAGATTCGAATAAGTTTGGCGGCATTGTAGAATGGTTATTTACTAGCTCATTAGAGCAACACCATTACGATGGTTTATCAATTCTATGGAACGACACTATGACAACAATTATGGATTGTTCAATGCGACACTATGTAAATGGTATATAGGTCCTTCAAGACAACACCATGTAAATGATATACAAGTCCTTCGAGCAAACATTAAATATGTCTTATGAGACGACACCTCGAAATGGGTTTAATGATTCTTTGAAATCAAAAGTCCATGAGTAGCCATTACATGATCTTGTAGTGAATAGGTACAACCTATGGTGGAATGGAGTCCGCCAAAATAGTGAAGGGGGAAGCATGTTATGGCATAAAAAGGGAAGTCACTATATGAATCGCGCGTTGTGTAGTCTGACATGATGATCTTAGCCCGTCCAAGGACACTGGCAAGTATCTTAATAAGATGAACCGCCAAAATGTGAAGGTGAGAGAAAATTGGTAGAAAAGTGTAAATATGGTAGTTATGAAATGAAGGGTATTTCCTTCAAAGTATGCAAGTGTCCGTCAACATGAGTCTGTCGGTGTTAGGTGAGTACATCAGCATTGGGTGTGACTAAGTGAGACAATGAAACATATTTTGATTCTAATAATCTGTGGGTAAAGAGGCTGCTAGGAACAGGAAAGTTCGCAAAGGACCCTTTTAGGAGAGGTGTCTGCCAATGACTATTTTGGGTAAAGAGTCCACTGGGGATTTATAAAGAGAGAGGATGCCTGTTAGGATTATATAGCACGGAAAAGTCCACTTGGGACTATCAAGGGTGAAAGTCTACTGGTGACAATCTAAGAAAGGGGTAGTCTTAGGGAACCATTTGATATTTGGAATTCTGGATGTTTGGTTTGAAGTGGGAAAAGTCCTATGAGACTGTCTTATAAGTGCAAGTCCGTAAAAGTAGGGGTGTTTAATCATCAGCCAAATCTTAGAGTTAAGGTCGCGAAAGAGAATAAGGTTAAATGGATTTTCCTTAAAAAGGAAGGTTCTATGCAATAGTCTGAGTCCTAATAAGGTAATTTTTAGGTAACAGAGTAAGCTCATATTAGATCAATATGGAATGAAGAGGTTAAGGTAAGTGTTTATAGAAACGACGAGATATCTACAATTTCGCCTGTAGTAGTCACCAAACTGGACAGACACGTATGTGGATGTCTTCAATAAAACAAACCAGGAAAGATGATATCAGAATCTGAGATGAAACGGGACAATGTCAAGTTCTAGAAAAAATTTTTATATAGAAGAGTACATTCATGACCAACCAATATGTTCGCCAACTGTTGCTAGAGAACGTAAGGCAACGATTATGCAAAAAAAATCAGTGGAAGTTCCTAAGATACTCAGGGAGTTCTAAATTTTGTGTTTTTATTTTATTCTTAAAAATACATAGAGCTTTTTATGAGTAGTGTTATACAAGTTCTTACTAAGTTCTTTGAAATTATGATGGTTCTACCTTATGTGTAATGTCAAAGACTGACTTAGGGATAGTGTGAAGGGATCAAGCCAGACCCTCCAAATTCAAGCGATTGGCGGTGAAACTGTTTCATGTGTATAGAGGGTAATGCTCAGAGGCTACGCCTTGAGGATTGGGCTAGTGTATGGTTTCAAATTAAGTTTGAAGTTGTAGTAAGTGTAAAGATTATGGCTTAGTACAACAAATTGATTGTAAAATTTTAAGTACTTGTATAATACATAATTTATTTAAAGTTAATTCTTGAAACATGCTGATAACCAGGTTTTTGGAATAAATTGTATGGTAAATGTGGGTCCATATTTCCTTGTTGTCCAAATTTATAATTAAAACAAGTTTGAAAGCCAGATATTGTAACTCAAGTTAATTGTGAGACTTGGTACCCAGACCCGACGATCGGGTTGGGTAAAAGGCGTTACAACAAATGTGCTAGGGAAAGGCAAGGTTAATGTTGAGGCAATTTTTTAGTAGTCCTCGAATTAATGCCATCTGGTAATGGCATTGTCTACTAAGGAAACTTTTCATGTGTACATTTCAGAATTTTAGCAAAAAATATTTTTGGGCTATAATTTCTATTATTACTTTGGACAATTGTCAATCCATCCTTGATATCCATACTACACTAGCAACTTATCTTATAGATTTGTTTGGATTTAGATTGAAGCAATCAACATATCAAGTTTGATGGATCATATTGAACCAAGCTAAACTAGGAAGTATATTTTGAATATTCAACACTTAACTTGAGCCATTTGAAGATATTCTTTATGCATATTATCATGCTTATTTCGAGGGAAGTTTTATTGTAAAAGATATAGTATGTTAGCAAGTTTCCATTTATTCTATATTGTGGAGACTTTCATCTTATTCATTGTGGAACCGTTTATCTGATTGTATTGAGTGAAATAATCAAGTGACTTGGTTAGTGTTCTAATTTTTCAAGGGGAAAATTTAGAGGGAGATATTTAGATCTTAGACGCAACAATGAGAAGTTTAAATTGCTGAGCATTAGAGATGGAAACCCTAGTTGTACAAGGTGTTATGATAATAAAAATTCTCTCTAGGTAAGGTATCACAGATATAGGGAAACTAAACTGCGTAAACATATTGTGTTTATAGTTTTTCTGCACTCTTTATTGTCGATGCCTGAAGAAGTTGGTACTGCTCTAAGCACTGCTTGTTTTCTGCTTACAAATATCAATTTTGGACTCAACATTTTTGCTCAAACTTTCATTTAGAAAGATCATTGCCTTAAATGATTTCCTCCATGTTCCTGATATTTTAACCAATTTGGTTTTTGTTAGGTTACTAGGAAAAGTTGGGGTAAAAGTTTCCTTTGAGTCTTTTAAGGTCATAATGACCAAAAATAATATTTTTGTAGGTAGAGGTTATTGTAAAAATAAATTGTTTCTTTTAAATGTTTTTGAAATAATTAATGGAAAAGTTAGTTCTTTTGCATACTTGATTGATTTATATGATTTATGACATTCTAGATTAAGACATGTGAATATTTTTTAAACTAAAAAATGCAACAACTTAGTTTGAATTCTAGTACTAATAATACTTGCATGCAAAAATGTAAAATATGTGCATAATAAAAATAGAATAAGAAAACTTGTACATATTAGAACTTTTAAGTTAAATTCATACAAGCCTAGGTGACTTAAAGCAAACTATGACCAGATGGGATAAAAAATATTATGTAACTTTTATTAATGATATTTCAATATATACTAAAGTATATTTGATTCAAAATAAAAATAAAGCTTTCAATATAATTCTTAAATATAAAGAAGTAAAAATTCATTAAATAAAAATATTAACAGTATAATTGGTTTACTGGAAAGTAATAGAATTGTAACGGAATAACTATTCCATAAGAATTAAGTAAAGTTGTAAGGGAATGAGAATAGTATAAAAATAGTTTGGTTGGGTGAAATGGAATGAATCTTTAATTGTATTTTTGTATTTGGTTTAATAGAATAGGTAGTGTAATAGTACAAGAAAAGATGTTCAAAAGATAAATATGCGCTTTGATAGATTTGTTCTTTTAAATTTTTTAAAACAAATGTTAAGATTATTAAAAATTTGTATATTATTTAATATATTTTTAAATATAAAAATATCCAAAAATAAATAAATAAAATGATTGATTCCTGTTATATTGTTTTTCTCCTTAACGATATAACGAAAATAAATCTAAATCAACTCAAATTCTTATTGGTTTCTATTTTAATCATCATTTTCCTATTGTTCCATTAATTTAAAATAACCTAGAAAAAGAAAACACACCTCCATAATTATCAAAATCCACTACCATAAGTATACATAAGTAACCATTATAATAAAAAAGGGTTAATATCTTTTAAAGACAAATTATGAGACCATAAACATTACAAATAACCCAAACCCTAAAATCAATCAATTGTCATGCTTATACATCTCTCAACAAATCTATAAATTTATAAACACACACACTAATAATAGTAACTAATAGCTAAATTAACTCTCCAAAGCAATAAAACCATTCCAATTGTTGACTTGCAAAACAACCCAAAATCATATAATTACCTATTCCATTTAATCGCTTCAACTACAAGCAAATATATAAAAAAGCGTAAGTTTCATAAAAATAATTTGCTAATTTTCATATGTCAATACCAAAGAAACAAAAAAAATGAACTTAACATACACTAAATTCTCAACAAATACATGGACCCCAAGAAACAATACAAAATCAAAGCAAAATCCAGCTTATGCAATTTAGAATATTTCACTATTGCAGCAACCTGTGAAATTGGCAATAATAAAAACTATAACCTATATATCAATCTCTATTGTTTTAACATAGAATCAACGGCTTCCTTTTTGGTTACCAATTCTGTAAGGTTGTTAAAGTCTTTATTTATACCTTTAGGCACAATTCTAAAAATCAAGTTCCTACTTGTAGGAATATTCATTTGGGTGTAATTACTTGATATGAAAGAATAAGAAATCTATAACATAACCAAACATATAAGTTAATACAATGGTGTTACAAATGCTTGCCAAAGAAATTAAGATAATTAACCAATGAGTCTTAAATCTACCAAATGTTTGTACCGAAAGCAACAGTTGTTCCCTATCTTGTTTCTAATTAAACCACCACACATTAATACAATTTTGCAAGATGTAAAAGGAACATTTATATAATCAATAGAAACTTTGAATCAAATTCAATGTTAACTTAATGGATTACACTCTTCAAAAGTTTACGCATGTAAACATAACATAAGTTGAACTTCAAAATCATCTAAAAGCTCAATAATGACACATAATCTAATTAGATAGCAATGTATGACTTAACACTATAACCTTTTCAAAAGTAAAATCAACAAGGGTACAATTTAGTCTCCATATTATGGCTTCTACTTCTAGAAAAAGTATGACCATGGTGTGCTGCATTGGAAAATGAGCATTTCTCATATAGTTTCTCCAAATGATCAAGCAACATGTACAAAAAATAAAAAGGTCAATTCCTAAGTATCCAAAACAAAAACACACACACAAAAAATAAACTAAAAACAAAGTAACCCACCATCACAGTGATTATAGATCAACAAATGATAAGACCTAAGAAATTAAAATGGAAATCTGAATAGCATTGAAATATCCACAAGCTCATCGACGCAAAAGAGGATGATTAAGATGGAGATAGGTTCTAGATTTTTCTTTAAATGAAACTATCTCATTTATTTAAAAAAATCTAAAAATAGAAGAAAAAAAAGTAAAAAGAACTTTAGAAACAACTTATATGAGAAATGAAGTTGATTCAAGAAATTTAAAGCGATTTAAAATCCTTGAATTTGTAAGACCCAAGCAATAAAAAAGAGATGTAAAGATCTAGAGAAAATGGAACATGAAACAAGAAAAAGGGAAACAAATATTAAAATTTGAAAAATTGGGTTTTGTTTATTTCAAAGATTAGGTCTTGTTCTTGTTTTTGGATTTATTTTTTCAATTTTGTACTTTTTGTTTAGTTTTTAATTTCATATTATTTATGAGAGAAGTTTGAATGGAAGAATAAAGCTGGAGAAAAAGAATCAAATAATAGTGTAACAGATAAAATTGAAATATTAACTCAAATTGTATTCCAAGCATGGTTGAATACGCATTCATGTAACAATCCGATTTTCAATAGTGTTGGAAATGGTGGTTTCAAAATCCCGTTCTCCAATGATTGAGTCCATAAGTACTATTAATTAATATTTACAAGTTATTTTTGATACTATATTAAATTTTGATATGACGATTTTTTTAAATGAATAGTTAACTAAAGTACAAGTGTAGTGACCCTAAAGTAAGTGTGTCAGAAAATGAAGTATCAGGACTTCGTTTCTGTAAAATGAGCCCGTGAATATTTTTATTACATATTGATGAAGTTATTAGATAGGTGAATTAAATTTTGGATAAGTAATTTCGTCGAATTAGTGACAAATTAAGGTACACGGACTAAATCGTAAAAGTTATAAAAGTTCATCGCTATAGACTTTTTAATTGTTAAAGGATTGAAGTAGTGATTTAAACAAGATCTAAAATGGAAAATAAACCATTTTAGTACTTGGTGGATGGTTTGGTATGAATTTTTTTAATTAAAACAATTTAAAATTATATTTAAATTATTATATGTAAAATAGATAAAAACAAAGATGATAATGGAAAGAAAGCATTCATTTCTTTCTTCTTCCCCTGTACTCGAAATAGGAGAAAAGAAACATAGAGGAAACAACTTAGGGATCTAATCTTTTAGCAACAAATTGGTAAGCTTTAATGTAGTTCTTTTTTTTGTAATTTTTATGTTTTCAAAATATTGGGAGCTTGATTTAGCTAACCCATGTGTTAATTTTTGTACCTGTTAAAGTTCATAAAATATGCCATTGATGAATGCTTGAAGTTTTAGTGTTAAATTGTTAGATTTGAAGCTTAGTTCGAAAAATGATTAATTTGTAAAGTGAAAATTGTTAGTTTTTAACTTAAAGACTAAAGTGCAATAATTTTTAATTTAGTGTGAAAATTTTATAAATATAATTATTAGAAGGTTGTGGAAGGATGAAATTGATATCTATTTTGAAATGGAGGCTCAAATTTGAAAGTTATAACAATTTTGATTTTAGGGACTAAATTGAATAAAATTTGAAACTTTAGGGAAATTTTGTAAAATGAAAATTTAAATGTCATCTGCATATAATTAGTTGATATAAGGTATTTGAGAGTGATAAATTGAAATTGATTATTGTATAGATTAAGATTTGAATCGAGTTGAGGATAACCGAGAAAAAGGAAATTTTTTTATTAGTCCCTGCAATTCATATTGTCTGCCAATTTTGTCAAGTAAGTTCATATGGTACAATAATATTTAAATTTTTATATAATTGAATTATTTGTGTGAATGTTTAATTATATTTTGAAATTCTTTACGATTTAGTACGAAACGTGAGATATGGACTAATTTGTAAAGTATTGCAAATGTGATAATTATAAACTTGTATGAAGTACTGAAAGAATATGAAATGTGTTATAGTAGATGATATGTACATGATGATGTTACAGTACAGTGATATAAATGTTATGAATTCAATATTAATGCCCGCGTAAACTTACATTACGTTTGATTCACTGTAATGGAATATAGCTATAATCAATAATTCAATTGTTTGGTTGAATGAAATGGAATAGAACTGTAATAGTATTCTTCTGTTTCTTTGAATGGAATAAATGATCTAATAGAATAAGAAAAAAGCTAAAATGACTAGAGTATCCTTAGTAAAAAAAAGTTTAGATAGATGATTATTGTTATTTTTATAAAATTTTAATAGGATTATTATTAAAATAAAAATATATAATTTAATAACATTCTTAATATAATTATTATTAAAAGATGAATTAATAAAAATAATAATATCTAATATTAGAAAAATAATATATAGCCTACTTTATTAATTTTAAACTACAATGCATATTTAATGTGCTAGAATATCATTAGTGAAACAAATAATTTAATTATCCTCTAAACTAAACAGAAAAAGATTAGAAGTAATAAATAGCTTAAGAATTATATTTTACATCCAAACATAAAGTTCATACATTAACAAAAGGTTACTTGATGTCATTAGCTTATATGTCATAATCTATATGTTAAATTTTGCAACATCAAAAAGTTACAACAGTCTGTGTCATTCTATCATGTCATTATACCATCCAAATATTACATATACAAAAATTTACCAAAACATCACAAACACATTCATGACTTTTAATGGGTAGAAATAAATCTTCACACCCATTCCAATAGCACAAAAGAAGCGCAAGAAAACATTCATCCTTAGTTAATCTTTCTACTTCCCCTAAGGCTAGATATAATTTTTGGACATTTTCTTGAATGAGCATTTATGAGTTCTTTTGAATTAGCACTTTAGAGGTAACACTTATATGTAATTCAGGGCCAATAGTCCTTATGTTTTCCTCTAATAACGTGGCAACATCAATAAGTGAAGTAGAAGAAATTTGTTCACTTACATCATAATTTTTTTTCTTCTTTGAAAATGTGGAATCATCTTAGTTTGGCTTCGACAGATGCCATTGTGTAGCCAAGACATCCATCTCATCCAAGGAAACATCAACTTTGCATCTATGGTCATTGCTTCCTTTTTTCAGGATTCTTTGCAGGAGCTATATCCTCAACATCTATTTCTTCAATAATATCAACAGCTGTTTGAGCATCTTTCCTAGTGGCTCGATCTTTTGCGTATATGGAAGTAAGTTGGTCATTATAAGGGAAACTACAATGTCTAAATTGACCAGCTTCTTTATGACTTTATAAAAAGGAAGGAATCTGCATTAGATATAAGTTTGGTCAAAATAAGATAATAAAGGCAAGAATTAATTCTTATACTTATATATGAGTTCCAAACAGCATCTTCAGCAACATCCTCTAAATATGCTCGTCCCAACCAAAGTCGCTATTCTCTTTTCCTCTGAGCATGTCGCAAAAAATTGCCCATTCATTTTCCAATGCCCTAATCTTCAGTTCAAGCTTATGTCTAACCTTCAACACTGTATGAGGTAAAACTTTTTCTGACATTCTTTCTAGTTCATTTAAGTAACTGACCTTGAATCTCGTATCTGTGTTAAAAGTTCCAACATAGCATCTTCTTCTGGAACACATTTTTTTTAGGTTCTTCGAGAATTTTGGGAAGAAGTTGTAGTTTATTGTGAAAAGCCTTACATAACTATCTTAAGAAAAAATACAAATTAAAATTAGGTTTGATATTATGAATCAGAGGGTAGACACTTTATAAAATTATAACACATGATGAATCAGAAGAAGATAAATTAAAGTTGTAATTTTAACAAGTCTAGTACAATACATTAAGACAATACAAACAAAACCAAAGTTTCATAAACTAGATACATAAAATAATAATAAAAATTAACCTTTTACTATGTTTTAATAAACCTAAATAATTTCTAAATGCTTCTCATTCATAGAACATTTGATTGGCTATTTCCATCCTCCAAGTAGCCCATGCATCTAATAGATGATTACTTACAATATTCAAGTCATTCGTTCTTTATCACATTACTAGGTAATCCTTCTCCGAATTCTGCTTCAATAGGATCGAGACTCATATAGGTTCGAATAAAATTATGAACAAACAACATGCAATAATGATTCGATTGTGCACCCTCATAGGATAAGATGATGGACTCCTAAGTATTCTCCATCTAAGTTTTAATAACCCAAAGTATCTTCAATAACATTGTGTGTTGAAGCATGTTTCACATTGAAAAATTCTTTTGGAGTACTTGGTTGGTGACCCTAGCACCATTCATTCCAATGATATCTTTGTCCCCTAAAAGGCGCAAGAAAGCGCTCACAATTTGTGTAGCCAACATCAACTAGATAATAACAACCTATAAAAGAGAAAAAAACTATTTATCACGAATAACTTTCCCAAAAAAGTATTATCTTAAAAATTAATTCAAAATCCTCCAATTCTGCACTTTAACATGAGAAAATTTTAGTCCATATCTCCTACTAATGACATCACGAAGAACTCATCCATCAGCAACAAAACCTTCCCAACTAGGAAGAAGATAAACAAGCTGCATATTAGGTGTATAAAGACCTAACATATTTGTTGCTATGTCACCTTTTCACATTCGATATCTAGGTTTATCAACTTTTGGAACTCTAACATTCATTTGCATTTCATATAAAGCACCTAAGCAATTTTACATAAATAGTTTAAAAATATTGGGTAAAGATACTATATTTAAATCTAAATCAAGTGAATACTGTACAACCTATCTTTGGAACCCACTCTAATACCTTGAACCATTTCCACATTGGGTCTGTAGAATTAGTTTTAATTGGCTGTCTTTTAAATAACAAATATTGTTAGCGCATGACAGTTCTAACACCCTATACCCGACCTGATTTACCATATCCAAATTTAGGATGTTTCCACACTTAAACACTTAACAAAAATTTTAAAACAGGCGAGGACTTTACTGAACATACTACTTTCCTATTTAATTTTATTTTAAGTTAAAGGTTTTGTAGATTAACATTTGTTTGATTACAACTGATTCTCAATAAGTGTAAGACAATATCACTTAAAGCTTCATTAAAACAGTCTCATTTGTCGCGTATAATTCTACTTGCCATTAGAAAACATAAGTGACAAAGTGTCCCTTTGTATGCATAATATAGCTCTGCAATCATCCACATTGGTGCATTCTTGGCTTGGTCCCCTCTGGTGAATTGGTTCACTTAATAACCTACATTGCAAATAAACATCCATAAGTTCAATGGAACTTAGTGAGTCTCAACTACTTGTACCTTTAAACAATGATGATGGATTCCTCGACTTAAAAATTCTAGACCTTCTTTCAGACTTTCAAGAATACATTTCTGATTCTTGGCGGATACCAATACGCTTGCCTTTACTATTGAACACCCTATAAATGATCCATCTAATTGGCGAATTATTATTTCAACCCATAGTTTGAATCCTATTTCACTATCCCTTTGAAGATAGTAGTTGAATACATTCCCCAAGGTAATATTCCTATAGGTACTCATTTTTGACTGACTCTAGTGATTGCCAAACACAGTTCACATGAAATCTTCCAGTTAACCCAGACAAACATGCTTACTCAGATGAACGTAAGGTTTTGATCACCTAAAATAATTTCATATGGCTTAATACATAGCGTGAGGATTCCCAGGTTTGGCGGACTTTTACACCACTGTACCCCCAAATATGACAAGCGCACCTTCTTAGTGGATTGCTAAGGTGAATTCCTCAGTTGGATACAATGCTGAGAATTCTCTCAGAATCTAATTCCAAAACATAACTAGATTACATGGTAAGATTGGTCTAACCAATTGCCATGTAGGCGTTATAGAATTTGTCATACAATTTTTCCATACAATACACCACAAAGATTTTTCTAGTACTTCGTGACAAATGCATTTCACAAGATTAGTCATAAAGGCTTCCCAGCTTATACGCCTTAAAGGCTTTTCACAAGATTAGCCATAAAAGCTTCTAAGATAATATTCCACAAAAGCTTCCTAGATAATACGCCACAAACACTTTTCACACGATTAGCCATAAAGGCTTCCCAAGTAATCTGTTGTGTTTGACAATATGGATTTGCCTAAACTCATCATCATCACCATCATTGGCCCAAGGACACGCAACAACCCTATAATACAAATGTGGCTCATTCGTCATTTTTAGAATGTGTCATGGTCGTGGTTTTTCCAAATAATTTCCTCACTGGCCTTCGTGTTTACTGTCTTGACAAATGTCATCAAGTACCGCAGTGGGGTCCATTAACGTTTCATATATTTTTCTCATACTTCGTTTAAACCCCCTTAACGCCAATCATACATCGTCGTGCATCACTCAAATAACAAAACACGTCTACATAGATTTCACTTATAATCTTAACAAAATCATACTTCCTATCACATGACTTCCCATGCATGCTTACTACACATTGTCATATACAAGCAGCACATCATACACTTCAGAGCATACATGAGAATGCTTCATAAAGAACATATAACTATACATACACCCAACAATTTCTCAAAAAGATATACGCATCGACCATAAAAAGAATCATTATAATATAGTGTGCAAAAGTTAGGTCTAAAGACTTACTAGAGACCTACCTTTACTTCGATCTAGATTTTTATTTCAATTGTCTTTCCCTATCCAGTAGCAACAAATACTTAAAAGACCATAAGATTTCCATTAGAATCCCTATTATAGACATTTAACTAACATTTCAATATACAAGGTCTTCTATAACAACCTTTCTTTCTATAATCATAATGTGCAAATTAGTTAAACTTATTAGAAGGTTGATGTAACCTCCCTAACGTGGCCTAGATGTTATACCTAGATTGAGAAGGCTACATTAGCCACCGAAAAGGCTAAGTAAACCATTTAACCTTTGAAAATGCTTAGCACGCCTAATTTTGAAGAAAATCGTTATTGGTGATCCAAGTTAGATAAAACATCTGCTTATTGGGTTATCTCACGAAAAACACTAATTTGTTTAACTTAAGAAAGTCATCACTCTTGAAATTAAATAACATTAAAACATTCATTTAATTAGGCTATCTTTACATAGAGTCCATTTTATTATTGTTGTCATATTTTACAAGACTAATTGATTTGACATTTTGTTTTACAAAAATTGAATCTTTAAAATGCAGCAGAAAACCATTATTCATGTCATTTTGGAAATTTAGTTGCCTTATTGATTTATTTTTCGAAAACCATTTATTGGTAATTCAGCAGAAAATTGATGAATAATGTTAGTTTTACTTAAGTCAAATAACATGCAATATCGATTATTAAGCTTCAATGATCCATGCATGCACAAAACCCCAAAATCAAAAATAATTAAGCCATAGAACGAAGACATTAAAAATTACATAACCAAACCAATAGAAATTTTTTTAAAAGTACTTTATTTGAAAATAGTCCGATGTTCGAGGTGGTGCTCCGTATGCAGAATCTGATCCTAGTGTCATGAATTACCTGAAAAGTTTTAGACTAATGGAGTGAGCTAATGAAAGCTCAGTATGAGTCGAGCGGTTATTTAACAGACTAAGTATCAAATATAATGAAGCATATTAACATTAACAGAAGAACACAAAGCTATCATTGGAATTTCATATCATTACATAGCCACAATCAAATCGATGTCAAATGATGTATGAGCATGGTATGATGTAAATGATGCAACACAAAAGTTCATACCAACCATCCACTATACACCACGAGTTCCCCATAACTTGTCTACTAAACTCCAAACAATGCGAGCCGAAGCTTAATGTGGATAAACCACTAGTACAGTAATGTAGATAAACTACCAATATATGCAGACAAGTTGCCAATATTGTGGACAAGCCACCAATAACAACAATGCAAATAAAATGCCAATATAATTATGATAAACCACCGATAATAGATTGTAGGTTAATACGCTGCCAGTAGGTTGTGAATACACAATTTGGTTGTAGATAAAAGCTACCAATAATGCGATAGAATTACCAATCTCCTCAATACTCCCAATGTAGTGCACTAATAATAATATAATGCGATAGAATTGCCAATCTCCTTGATACTCCCAATGTAGTGCACTAATAATAATATTGTGGATTTTAACTGTCGTCGATACTTTATGGAACTCCTCCATCAACCACAATAACCCACCTCATGCATACAATCATTAAGGAAAATCACGCTTTTAATTCAGTTTCACTACAATGACACGTTTGACAAGTTTACGGTTAACATATTCATTTTAAAGGCATGCTTAACATGCATATCAATATTCAGTGTTGGTGTATGCCTTGCACAATTTCATTTAACACTAACATTGGCATTCATACATGTTTTCAATAATATACTCAATATCAAATTTGCATATAAATCAACACATTTAACAATCTTTCTAGTATGTGACATAAAACACAATCAAGTCTTATGAGTATACAATTGAACAATATCTTAGCATGTCGAACATTACACAAGCATCCATTAACCAATATTCACGATATATTATCATTTCAAAACATGTCGCAACCAACATTCAATAATCCATAACCATGGCATCTAAACAGACAATCATAAACAACAATTTTACATACAAGCAATCCCAATAAATGGCTTAAACACTCGGTCAATATTTTAGGATACATACCTTTCTAACCAACAAGAAAATTTACCATTTAAACACATTTATACAAATTTTAGACCATTTAAAATAAAGGAAGAGACTCACACTTTATTACACACTTCGCAACACTAAGCCTTTGGAGTCTGTATTTTCGATCTAACACCTTAAGCGTACCTAACACCAACTGATAGGATCTAACACATTTAATATTGTTAAAACCAGCCTTAAAAAACCCCTAAGGGTTTATAAAAATCAATGTTATGCCATAACTTTTCAGATTCAATTCGATTAAGCAACTTACACTAATTTGATGCAAAACAAGGGCGCAAACGAAATCCGACTTCACTACTGATCCGTGATGTTCAAACTAGCACCTAAATCATGATTAAAATTTAAAATTCAGTAACCAAAATCCACATTAAGGCCTTAGAACATTCGGCCAAAGTAAAAACTTCTAACAACATTGAAACTGTGCAAGATCTCGTATAGATCTGCACTTTACTATACACGTTAACTAGATTTGAGTCGTCGAACAAATGCCTTGGTTATCAAATAAATTAGGAACATTTAGATCAGATCTAAAATATAAAAATTCAAGAAACTTACTACTATAAGGGCTAGCAATTAAAAAGAAATGGCAGTCCAAAAACGATGGTGTTCCAAAGGGGCGATAACACCACAAGTGGTAGCAAAAAGAGCTTGATTTGGGAGGCACAATGAGAGATATTTGGACAACCAAAAAGGTTTTTTTTTAGGGATGGAAAGATGATTTATTAGCTATAAAAAGAACAACAAAAAATTGGCACACAAAGAACAAAAGAAAAAGAAAATAGGACTTACTGGCATTATTACAAATACGGAGGAGGGTGAAAATGAACAAAAAAATAGGTTGATTGTAGCAACTTAAAGGTGATTTTAGGGAAGAAAATGGGGTTGGTTTAAGAGGTTAAACAACCAACAAGGTGGCTGGAAAAACAAAAGTAAAAGCTTTAGCAAAGGGGCGACAAAACAGTGTGGAAATCTCATTATTCGGGAAGACACAAGGAGGAAGAAAGAGAAAAAAATTAGGAGAGAATAGGAGAGGAGAGGAGAGAAATGGCTAAGGTATGGAAAGAACTGAGAAAAGCTAAAAAAAAAAAACGTATATACCTAGGGTTTTCACTAGGTTAGACAACACATTTAGGGGTTGGGAGCAAAAATTAATTAATTTGTAAGGAAAGGGATTCGAACTTAATTATCTAAGCCAATCAGTTTGTCTCCTTATTCTCTCTTAACCATTAAGCCAATTACTCGTCCTTGTAATAACCTTACAATATTTATTTTATAAATCAGGGTGAGACCACTCTTTTTTTGTTCACAAACCCGATTATGTTAACCTTTGATTTTTGGAATATGACAGTTAAATCATCTACTAATTAGATCTTAGTTCAATCGAAGAAGAAGAAAGTGTTGAGATTAGAATTAAGAACTTGAACATTAAGCAAGATGAAAAACTATTTGAAATGTTCCCTTCCTATAAATATACTCTCGGTACCTTTGATTTCCCCACCAAATCTAAGGTAGGTAAAAGAAAATCTGGTGTTAACTCTTCTTGAAAAGTGACCAGCCATGCTGTGATGGTTCGATTAATTGGCTTGTTTTAGTGTAAAAGCCATCTTTTGTACATCTTGCTACCCTGTTATTTACTCTAATCTCTACTTCTATTGCTGTAAAATCCTAACAACTCCCAACAAAACCCGATACAAGATATACTTGAACAGTATTCATACAAATCAGGCGTACTATATCTTGATAGTGACTTACGTTCGGCGTGGTCTTAAAGACAATTAGGCTTCCTAATACTTTCTCATATATCTGATAGGCTCTTAGTGATTAAACAAAACTCTAGGGTGTGCTCTTACATAGGTATGCACTTTCTTAGGAGTAATCTTTCTTCACTTGGAAACACTCTACGTTTAATTCTTTTAGATGCCGCCAATAGGCAGATGCTCTAATGCTAATATGTGCCAATATTGTACCTAGTCATCAGGCCAATAAGGTGGCAGGTTATGATACCACAGCTCGCCAAACAGTTTACATACATGCTTTATTCATCTTTTTGGATTTGTCAATTTTTGGGATATGACAACAACATTTAAAACTTTCTGAAATGATTTGCTAACGGTTTCTCTAGACCTATTAAAGTGATGCTTGATAACTAAGTTTTGAAGGATTTGAGAAATGATATGTAAGAAAATTGTCACTTGCTCATCAACAAGCATGTTTCGTGACGACTTCAATTCACTTATAGTTTGTAACACCTCACATAGTTTAAAAAAACAACTTTATCCATCCTAACTTGTTCAATACAAGTCTCGTCACTAAAATGTACAAGTCATTTCACATAACCTCGTTATGCATAAAAATCTAAAATATAGGATCTAATCCTTGGTCTATAAGTATTTAAGCTAGAGACGACGCCCAACATAACTAAAAACCAACCCGTAACTATGCACATTTGCAACCATAATTGTAATGCAAGATCAATTCTTTTTCACCTCTTATTTTGTACTATTAAAGGCAAATGTGCTATTATAAATTGATGTGTCATACGCTAATTATGAATAAATAAGTTTAAAATGTTAAGAAAACATTATGGAATTAGAAATATAAAAAAAATATGCAAAATAAAGTTGGTCAAACCTAAGCAATTCTGAAATTTTCAATTAGCAAGCAAAGTTTCAATTGATAACAATCAATTTGTTTATTACTTCTGCAATATGCATGTTAAAATTTTTGGAAATCAAGTTATGCAGGTTTCAGCTGCATTTGCATTTTCATTTTCCAACATGTAATTTCGATCATATTAAATGTAGCATATTTAATTCATTTCCATTTTCATTCAATGAACACCAATTTTCAGTTGTAATTAAGCTAATCTTACAGACCATTTGCAGAAAATTGAACACAGAACAATATGACATATTGGGCAATCAGTTCATTTTCAGTTTATAACATTGGCAACAATTGAACACAAAACAAATTGACACCTAAGAAACCAGTTAAAACAATTATAGAAATGCAAATTACAGTCAAACAATTACAGCAAAACAATCAAACTAATACCTTATACTAAATTTTAAATTCATGACAAACAATTCATTCTCTCATTATTTTTACAACCATTTTAGCCATATCAAACTTCTGCTAAATATAAGTTACAACTATTTGATTAACATGTATGTGAAAATTTTGGAAATTAACTTATGCTAAATCAATTTAACCATTTAAAGAAGTCATTAAAGTAGAACCAGATACAAGTGATTGACAGGAGATATTTGACATAGCTGACTTGTGTTGAAATAGAAATACATTTTCATGAAAAGTAACATGACGAGAAATGTATATTGTACTTGAAGAATCACAAAATCGATACCTTTTGTGGATTGGAGAGTAACCAAGAAATGTGCAAGGTGTGGAACGAAATTGAAGCTTGTTAACATTATAAGGCCGAAGATTAGGGAAACACAAGCAACCAAAAATTCTAATAAAATAGTAGTCTGGTTTGACATTAAACAATTTTTCATAGGGGGAGACATATCTTAAGAGAGCAGAAGTTAACCTGTTTATCAGATACACCACACTACTAAAAGCTTTATTCTATTATGTCAATGGCATGGAAGCATGCTCAAGTATTGAGAGGCCAGAAAAAACAATATGTCGATGCTTTTGCTCAACCAACCTATTTTGCTCAAAGGTATAAGAACATGTTAGCCGATGTATAATCCATTATTGTGTCAGATACGAATTCAACGCTTAAAACTCACTTCTACCATCTGTTTGAAGAACTTTAAGCTTGTACCTAAGCACTCTTTCAACTTGTCTATGAAACTGAGAAAACACAGTGAACACCTCGGACTTCATCTTCAAAAAATAAAGCCAAGTGTATCTAGTGTAGGTATCAGTAAACGCAACATAGTACTTAAACCCATTCAAACCAATTGGAGCAGGACCCCAAACATCAGCAACCACTAGTTGTAGTGGAGCATTGTACTTAGATAAAGATGAAGAAAATGGTAATTTGTGTTATTTTCCCAAGTGGTATACTACAATGCCTTGACGCCTTTTGAAGTATAGTATTACAAGGGTGGCCTAGTCTAGAATGCCACACATTCAAAGGAAAAAACCTAGTAACAACATAACACTATGGAGAATTAGCAGCTTCAGGAGTATTAACAGTACTGTTTAAATGCAACCTGTAAAGTCCATTATGAACGAATCCAAGAAGAAGCACCTTTCGAGTCTTAGATCACGAACCTGACATTAAGTGGATAGGAACTCAAACAATACCTGATTGTCCTTAGTAAATTTGGACACAGACAACAAGTTTTTGGTTATACCAGAACAAGCAATAAAGACCTCATAAACAATGGTCGAAAACGCATAATCAGAGATGATTGACCAGTTGAAAGAATAGGTAAAGTAGAACTATTGCCAACAAACACCTTACCTGGACCATTGTAGGGTACGCTTTCTCCTATTGAGGCAGTTGAATGTGTGAGGTGATAAGTTGCACCAGAATCAGGGTACCAGGCATTATCACCAACAGTTTTCGGTATGGCAATGTATGCTTGAGGATTGGAACTTAAAACATGAGCTGGAGAAGTAGGAGTATTTACAGACAATGGCATTCCATTAAATGGATTTGACCAAGAAGTTGTCAAAGGAGCTGAAGTTTGTGAGAATACCCAGCTACCATGCAAGTTTGGAACAGACACTGGAGAGGGTGCAACAACCATAGGTGGACTGAAGGAAGGCACAAATGACGGTACTGATACCTCATTACCAAACCACAAATATTAGCTTGCGGAGGAGGCCAATAACTAACACTTTTGTAGTTTGCATCAAAGCTATAATAACATCAATCAACAAGGTGACTAGTTTTCCCACACAACTAACACTGGATACGCGATGAGCAACCACGACCACGAAGTGCTCTAGTAGTTGAGGAAGGGCGATAGGCAAGAGGTTCTATGTTATCAACATTTGTCGCAACTTGTTGATGAGTAACAACATTGGTTGACACAGGAACATCAACCACTAGAACTTGTTGTCTTGCTTCAGCATCAAGAAGCATAGTTGTTACACCATGAACACTGTAGGGTATTTGGCTTGTCGTGATAAATGTGATAATAGACTCGTAGTCAAGAGAAAGACTGTTGAAAATGGTAGTGACATGCTCATGTTCACTAATAAGCTCTCCACAACTTGCAAGATTATCAGACTAACTCTTAATTTTCATTAAGATTTCCTTCATCGAAAGATCTCCTTTGCATTGAGAATGAAGGGAACGTCTATAGGACATCAATTGAGATATGGTTTACTACCATAATGATTAGCAAGAGCATTCCAGATTTGAGCACTAGAATCCATACCAATAAGATGAGGAAGAACACCCTGACTAACAGAAGACAAAAGCCATGAAGCAAGGGCACTGTCTTGCTGTTTATAGCGAACAAAATCAGGATTCTCTTGAGGCACAGCATCAGCATCGGAGACAAACTGCGAAGGAGGAACCGCCTGAATATCAAGAAACAGTTGTAGCTTATGAGTCTTGACAACAAGAAGCACCTGCTGACGCCATAATAGGTAATTGAGATCGTTGAGAAGAATATTGATCTTCTTGACTGAAAACCCATTATCAAATACAACTACTGATGTAGCAAATGGGCTAGGAGAGGCCATGACAGAGATCACAGGTACTCAGAGGATCAACTCCGCGTGGAAAAAGACATATGATACCATGTTAACCTATAGCAAAGAATCATAAAAATGAAAGAACCAAGAATAGTATCCGCATTGAAAGCAATATTGTTGAAAACAAAGCTTATCTCAAATGAATACAACAAGGGTTTTTATACAAACAAAACCAACTGATAGTAGTAATTGTTTTAACTAAACCTTAACAAAACTTGAACAAACTCAACAGCTCTACTAATCTAATACTCTAACAAGACTTTTTTAAAAATTTTACTTTTAAACAAACTTATTCTATCCCAAAAGTTTCTTCCTCGCAATCTTACAAATCTATTATCGTTCATAAACTTAAATATATTTTTAAGTTGTTTATATTTCATCAATAATTTTTATTTAATATGAATATTACAAATATATTATCTTTCATAAATATAAGTATATTTTTAATTGTTTATATCTTTAAAATCTTATTTCATCAATAATTTTAATTAATATATAATTATTTAAATAATAAAAATTATATAAAATACACGAATGATTTATGCATAGCGTGGGATAAAAAACTAATATACATTTAAAAGCAATGTTAGTATATACTAACAGTGAATTCGATAATTTCATGTGTTAAAACTTTTAATTATATGTATATATAAATTTATACATGCAGATAGAGGGTATCCAAGGGACTTTGTCCCTCTGATTAAATGGACACATTGTTTTTTTTAGCCCTTGTCAAAAATTAAAATTTTAGTTTAACTTTTAATTAAATGAAAAAAAGTAATAATTTAATTTAACATAAATTTCTTTTCTTTAGTCCCTCGAATTTTATAATACCTTCTCTTAAACAAAATTTCTATACATAAAAAAAAGGGTTTTCTATATTTTTTAAAACAAGATGACATTGATTCACTATAAATAAATAGATTTATATATAAAATATCATATATCTTATTTTCATTTTATGAAGTCGATGGGGTTTGATTTAGACTTGTTGGTTGGTGATGTAGGCTAGTCTAAGCTTTTCTATTCTGGAAATTAAATAGGTGTTCATTCAAAAGATTATGCTTGGTGGGTTTTCACAAAAACGACACAATTACAGTATATAGATGATATATATAATATTAAAATATGATAACAGTAAGTAATACACCTGTATATATATATTTTTGAATTACACGCTATATTTATATAAATATATTAAAATCTATTATTATGAATAATTAATATACAAATTTTATATTAAATATAAAAGTCTGTAAACACAAAATATACAAATACAATAAAAATGCTTTAAAAAAAATACAAGAGTTATGTTATATATAGTCACAGATATTAGTATTATTATCGAATGAATTATGATTACTACCTAGCAAAATAGTTTGTAAAAGGAAAAAAAGAGAGAGAGAGACAATTCTCCAATCATTTGCCGTTTTGTTTCCATTTTCCACTTTGGATTATCTCTCAACTATTAGAGCACGTTTGGTTCGCTGTATTGGATTAGAGGTGTATTGGATTAGAGGTGTAATGGAATAGAGGTGTAATAGCAAATCAACTGTTTGGTTGAATGTAATGGAATAGAGGCGTAATAGTAATCCTGTGTTTGGTTGAATGTAATAGAGGTGTAATAGCATAATGGAAAAAACTAAAATGACTAAAATACCCTTAGCAGAAATTTGTTTAGGTAAATGATTATTGTTATTGTTATTAAATTTTAATAAGATTATTAATATCAATAATAAATAATTTAATCATATTTTAACATAATTATTATTAAATATATTTTAATTAAAATATATAATTTAATAAAATTCTTAATAATCAATATTCTTATATTAATTTTTCATTTAATTTAGAGAAATTTAAATATTGTTTGCAATATTAGTACGATAATAATATTGATTTTGTGCCTTTGAAACCATTTTCTAACATTAGTCCATTGTTTTTAATATTAAACAATACTTTATGTTATAAACAATATTTTTAAATATAAAGTAAATTACGGTCAAGATTATTAAATTATTAGTAAATTTACTTTTTAATTACTCTATTTAAAAAAAATTATAAAATGATGATCTTAAAATAGGGCAGTAATTGAATGAACAATCCAATGAACCAAACATGATCCTCAATTCCTTCAAGTATGTTTTCAAATCAAAATTAAGAGTATATCTATTTTGTTGACAAATCTAAACTAAGCTTTTTCTAATGATTGGATCGAAAGGGTGAAGAACCCCAATAAACAAGAACAAGTATAACTATTGTTTTCTATGTCAGTGTGATCTTCTAATGCAATCCTATAACTAGGAAGAACCGCATATAATTGGTCGGATTGCGGCTTTGAGATCATCGTAAAATCTTTGCTCCGAAAATCTGCTAGCTCTTCTCCTTGCTGCTGTAGCTATCTTGAGTCTTTCAGACTCGGGCATCTTCACGATTTTCAGGACTGCATCTGCATCTGCATCTGCATCAATTTCAACCCCATAGTGTGGCATTGAAAGGGTTCTGAGCATGTTAACAGACTGATTTGATTATTGATGCAAGAACAAAAATGATAAGAATCGGGTTGAAAAATAGGTAGTATAATCCATGAACAAGCAACAGAATGTGAATCCCATGCTGCGAAATGTAATAAGACCATGTTTTTGCATGGGATAAGCAAACCAGATAGCATATACCCAAACCTTAAGACACTAACATTGCAACAAAGGATAATTATCTAGGCCTATTGAACAGAGGTTTGATTCTACAAGAATGAACATGGTGCAACTTTACGACAAAAACTTGATTGCGATTTCAAGCTGCATATAAAGCAAGCAAAGAAGCAGAATTGGGTTCTAACTGACCATAGTGCAGTGTCATAGTGAACATGTAGAAAGCTTCATAGCTTCTAACTTCATCCGAGTTCGAAAATTAACAGCCTATTGAAAAAAACATGCCTAATATGCCACAAAAGTGAGAACCCTATAGGCCTAGACTAAGGTCATGCAACTGAAAGCTGCAATAGAAGAAGCTGAAACCTATACTAGATGATAAGATAAAACCGATATACGATTTGTACGAGCAACGGTGTAAACAAGTCATCAAGTGAAAGCATTACAAATTGTTCTCTATCAGCAAACATGAAAACTTGCTCTAATGAAAACATTGTTGCAAACGGTTTAAACACGAAAATAGAATCTTCGTCGCAACCCCATGGTACAAATATGTTTCAAACAAAACCAAATAGTAAATGGGGAACAGATTCTGTCTTACAATGAACATGTAAGGCATATATTGAATCGACGTAAACGACATAATGTTGAATTATGATACAATATAACAAAGGATAAGAAAAACAAAGGATAACCAAAGTAACATGAATACAAACAAGAAAAATAGAAGCAATTCATTCAAACTTGTGCTTTAAAATTGTAGTGCACACTCAGCTTAATAAAGGAAAAAAAAGAAAAGGGAAAATCTTGAAAATAATACCTTTTCCTTTCTGATAAGCTTGCAACCTTCAATAGGATCAAAACCAGGAGGCAGATTTCCTCTTGGGATTGGCTCTATCTGCAAAATATAAAAGAGGAAGATGATGTAAATATTGACAATAAATTTTAGCTGCATTTGAAAAAGAGGAGACATCCAAGGAGATCTAAACAGGTTTTATAGTCAATTACATTTTGTTTTTCTTCTTTTGCTGCCCTATATTAGTTTATCTGTCTATATAGGGACACCTTTTCATTGACTTAAAGTAACAAAACTCTCATGCGCTAAGGCTGAAGATTGGTGAAATTTAAGATCCCTTTGATATAGTATTTAATTAGTTTAACAGTAAATGAAATAGACTTGATAGGATTTGCTTTTTGTGCAAACCTCTTTAATATTAAACGTGCCTATCCATAGCTTGATTCATTTTGCAGCCAAAGCCAAGCTATCATTCAATTAGAGAGCTCTATGGGAGAAACAAAACAAAAAACTTAAAGAATGCAATATTTCAACACAAATCCTCATGAGCATATACCCAAAGGTTACTCTAAGAATCTGCCCTGCTCTGTCCTCATAAGTCAAACTTTCCTTTTTCTTTTATTTCTTCAATTCAATAGCAGGAGAGGACCATGGTCATATTAATACTTGCCTTTGGAAATCATATTTTTAAATGACAACAGAAGCAGCAACAAAACTACTCAAATAATAGGGCACTTTACCTTACGTTAAGGCCCTAGATTTAAATTATACTTAAAAGATAAAAGATATTAGCATAAACCATGCACATGGTGACAAATGGAAATAACTTAGCATAAAAGAAGAAAGCTTCTTTGCATATTCATCTATGCTAGTTGATCAAATGGAAATAGTTTAGCATGTCAGAGGACCTAACATTCTTTAGGGCCTAAGATGAAACTTAAATGATATATGACTATGCATGCCAGGACTTTTAACATTCTTTCTCCTTTTATGTTACTAAAACCTTGTCCCTCAGAGAATTTTGCTCTTTTGATCAGGTGATGAAAAGCTAATTAGATCAGTCTCAGCCTTTAGAAGACAATTCTAACTCAATTTCAAACAATGGAATGCACTAAATCTAAATTTTAAACTAAATAAATTAAAAACACAAAAATTTAGGATAATCGGGAAACATAGATAAACATCTGAAGCGTAGAAATTAAAGGAAAGGAGAAAAGGTATTCTCACTGGTAGTAGAGGCGTAGGCGGCGGTGCTGGAAGGTCAAATATGTGAAAGTGATGAAATTTTTGGGTCCTGATAAAATGAAGAGCAAAAACGTATGAGAAGATGGAGCTGAGGGCAAAAATCGATTTTAAGTTCCCAAACGTAAGAGGGAAAAATCAATGAAGAAGAGAAGTAAAAAGATTACCTCTGCAATCAATGGAAGGGAAACGTCGGAGAGGATGAAGCTTGATGAGGGCAAAAAAAGATTACCTCCCTTCCCGCTACTGTTTCTCAGTCGCTGCAAGAACTGGAAGAATGGTGAAGCCCTTTGGCTGTCAGCATACCTTTGGCCGGAAGAAGATGAAGGCGAATCGATTTGGCTGGAAGAAGATGTGAAAACGTGAAGGTGAATCGATTTGGCTTGATTTGAGGATATGAAATCGATGAGAATTTTTTTGGGAGAAGAAGGCAGGCTATTTTGGTCTCAAAATTAAAGAAGAAAACGATGAATAGCCATTACAAACTAAAACCCAGGAATCCCTATTACAGCTGCTGAGGGAATAGGTAAGGAATAGCAAAACCTCCGATTCGGTAAACGGTGAACCAAACGACGTATTGGGTGGGGCCACCGAATCGGGGTGTAATGGATTAGCCATTACACCCAACCAAACATGGTGTTAATGTTTAGACAGACATTGGGACATGCAATTATATACACATATACATATATGTTTTGCTTTTCATACATTTTATTTGTGGTGTTAATATTCATTGATTTTAGCATATTAATAGTCAAAGATTACGGCTTCATTGTTCAGCTATTAAATTTGATTAACAGCAACCACCAATTAATTAAAGTTTGTCTAATCTTCCCAACATTACCTTCCAACCTTAACCTTTTACTCACTTTTGTCTTCTCAATATCCAAGTTTGTCCCTAACCTTTATCTTAAATTTTCACAAGTGATTTTTTAAATTTAAAAGAAGAAAGTCTGGAAAGTAATGTAAATTTTGCAAATTCGAAATAATTAAAAAAGAAAAAGGAGGTTGAGAATTGATGTCTAGAAAAGAGTGTTTTGAAAATTCAGAGAAAAAAGAAGATTAGAAGAAGAAGAAATCAAAGCATGCATGTTTTGGTAATTGCCAAAAATTAGAGAAACAAAACATTAGCATACAAAGCACAAAAGCTGTTAGCTTTCTCGGACATTGTCCCGTTTGCAAGCTGCTGTACCTTAATTATTAAGTCTTAAAGGAACCAACTCACGTAAAAACATGCACACAACAACATCAAATTCGACAATGGTCTTGCTCTCCCCCCCAACCCCAAAATATACATATTAAAATGTGTTCATAGTATTGCTTGTGAAAAGAAAAAGGAAAAAAAAATCACCATCAAAATATAATATATAAAATAGTATATGTAATTTTCATCAACGCAAGTGTAAATAAAAAAAAAAAAAAGATGTTTGATGTTGAAGGGAGAAGTCAAAGGAGCATCCATATTTAACATCATCCCCTAGATGTCAATTTAGCTTTGAGCCCACAAATATGAGAGAAACCCCATCATTGTTTTGGATCCATTTGAGACTTCCATATTCCATTTCATCTTTTATTTTTATTTATATGTACTATGACCTAGATTTTAATGCTATATATGAAACTCATATTGTATAAGCTCAATAAGAGATAAATATTATATTAATATTGTTATTTTTTTACTCTCACCCTTTTTTGGTTGTCTTTTCTTTTATTATATATAATTATTTCCCTTGGTTGTGGTTATATATATATATACATATTAATGGGTTTTATGATTTTTTAATTATGTATCATAAGGCCTGGAATTGTTTTATATACATTTGCTAGGCGAACTTAATATGACACCAAAGTTTTTGTACCTTATGTATTAAATATTCAAATGTAAATATGATCATGTGAATTGATAATTTATTCAAGTGATGAAACGTGTGCCTTATATTTGGTTAATTTCAAGTATTTATGTAAGATGCATTAAGGTAAAATCATGTTCTAGTGTAAGTAATAAGTTGTTTAGCTCAATTGGTTGTACGTGTTTGCATGCATTAAAGAATCCTCTTGCATTATTTTTAGTTTAAACGGATGATTTGAATTCTATTTTTTTCCAAAATGAAACTAAAATTAATTATGAATATCAATTCGCATTAAAACCAACTTTGTTTTCCATAAAAAAAAAAAGTGTAACTTTATTGAGTTAGGAAAACCATAGTAAGTAGTGGATCCTCCGAGTACTTGAAAAGTGGGGTTGATTTACCTCAAATTTAGGGTTTAGGTAAAGAGACAGGGACACTAAGAATTTATGTTGAAAACGGTTAGGTTCAACCTGTTCAGTTTCTCACTCTAATTAATACTCTTTTCCTTCTTTCTTCGGACAACCATAAATGCAACATAATTAGAAAGCAAAAAAAAAAAAATGCATATTCCCATGAAAGTTTTTAGTTGGAAGAGTAACTAATATATTAATTACTGCCATTAATAAATAAATAATTCTAAAATTGAAGCATTTTTAAACAAAAAGAAAAAAGAAAATTCACTAGCTTTAAATGTACGTAAAATTTGAGGAATATTTGCCTCAACGCGTTTTTTTATTTAGAGGGGAAAACTTTGGCATCAATCAACATCAAATTATCTATTATGATTGCCAAATAGACAGATAGGTCACATTCATGATCCATGCCCCATCACATTCCCATCTTTCAACTTATAAATGGAAAAAAAACATGGGATGGTTACTTGAAAAGATGACTCCAACATGCCACCCAAATTAAGCAACACCCATATATATATATCTTCCCATTAAATTTTTTTTAAATAAACGAAAATCAATTATTGGTTGAAATGAGAATGAAACTCAAAAGCATGATTAGAGAATCATTTAAGATAAGAACCAAAATCTTTTTAGATTTAAAAAAAAAACCCTTTGCACAGACCGTACTTACTTCCACCTCAGCAAAACCTGACATATCGACATGCCACGTACCATAACTGAGATATTAGAGTGGATTTGTCACTCATGTCGGCATTAAAAGACAAGGTTATGTTTTAGGTACATTAATGGAGTGATTAATTTAGGGGTTGGGGAGACCTTATTTTCAGGGTCTTACCCCTTTCCAACTCCTTTTGCCTGCTACACCTTACCCGATATTATTTTTTTTCAAAGAAAATGGAGAAAAACCAGTGTGAAAGATATTTAAAAGATGCATGCAATTTGTATAAAATTTCCATTATTTTAGTAATGAGTTTTGATTAAATAAATATAGTAATCGAAATGAAATGTTGTTAAGCATAAAAAGATAGATCACACTGCCCCATATAAAAATAACATATATTCAACTCACAAATTAGCTTTAATTTGCTTTTTTTTCTTCTTCTCTCTTTTCATTTTCATTTATAGGGAACCAAAAAGAAATATAATAATCATAATCATAAAGTAATAAAAATGCAGTATTGATGCAGGGGTAGTGCATGGTTTGATCCCTTACTTTCCGGGTTACCAACGTCTCTTGCCTTTATCATCTTCCTTTTGTTTCTTTCTTTCTCAATAACTATTCAAATTTTACCCCCTTTCTTTTTCCTTCTAATGCTTGGTTTTTCCTTGACCAATCAAGATTTAGAAAAATATATTATTTTCATGTTTAATGAGTAAATCAAAACATATAAATAACAATGATACATGTATATAAAATAGTAATCATATAAAATCCATTAACGGGTTAAATTATTAAATTAGAAAATAAATGTGAAGATGAAGATAGGTTGGACACTAAATATACAAGTTGAAAGGGTTGGGTGGGAAGTGGCCCTAGCTACTTCTTTTTAATAGTCGGCAGTAAGTTGTCAATGTTAAATCTAGTTTTATAACTTTACTACCCACACACCTTTTCGAAAGGCTTTAGAGGCAGACACCCACTTGAAAAATAAATAAATGAAACTGAGAAGTTGAAGCTCAGCTGTTCAAGTGGGATTTTGTGGGCATCGATTTTCAGGTTTAGAGGGATGGCCTTGTTTTATTTATTTATTTATTTTTCCTTAGGATTTGCAACAATATAATGCCCATATTTCAAGCGGCAACTTTTTTGTCATTTTATGCGGGAAACATGAATTAGAAAGAGAGTAAAGTTGAACGATGTTTATTCATCCACATGTCTCTCAGTTTTCATTTATGTACAAATGCATTGAATTTGGATTGTTTTTTCTTTTGAAAAAAAAAAAAGGAGAATTCACGACTCTCAGTTATCAAATTTAAAGTGCAAAGTACTTTTTATTATTATCTATTTTTGGTGTCCGCGTTTTCTGAAAAGAATGCAAAGCCTATCGAGATACATTACTTCCCCCAGCTAAATTCACTTTGATGGCAGAAGAACCAGAAGGGAAAAAGAGAAAGCCAACGACCACAGTTAATGCTAAAACCAAAAGGGAAATTTACTGCACCCAATTAATCAATCTTCCATAGCCTTCTCCATTTGTTTTTCCCACCACCACCAAATGTTATGTTAAAACAATGCATCTTAAACCCGGGCAGTAAAACCCAGTCCCGGTATAAATGAGCTCGTCCAGAAAGGGAAAAAGTTCCCCAAAAAAAGGGTAAAAAGATAAACACAACTCACTTCAAATGGTAAAGTAATTACATCTTTCATACAATATAAAGACTAAATTGAGGTAACACGAAACCCAACTCCATTCTTATATGTGAACCTACCGGTTTGCCACGTCGCAATTGCAGTAGCATCTAATAATTACATGAACATAAAGGAGCGCATGCGTTAAGCAAACATACTGGCTGGGCTAGCCATGCAATGGGCTGAACCAACCAAATGGAAGCCCATCAGAATTAACTTCTGCTGTCCAACAGAATGTTATTTTGTCAATTTGGGAATCCATCCATTCCAGCTTGGACAAGTCTTGTTAACCACAATAATATTGCCAAAAAGGTAAATAGTTTAAACTGCCTTGCTTTCAACACTACGCCATCCCTACCGGTGCTTCTGGGTTGATGCCAAAATTATAGCACCAGAACCTGATTAGTTCGTTTTCCGAATGAAAAATCAAAGTAAGACTGAAAACAATGAGTATTAAGAAAAGGGGATTTAAGTTTTGAAACATAATTTTCATACAAACAACTAACAAGAAAATTGTGTTTTTAAGGAGGGCTAGGTCCAGTATGTAAAGAGGAGACAAATCACACAATTAATTTAAAGACCAAAGTCACAGGGAATGAAGCCCTCCTATTACATACGTAGTAGCACTTTAACCCATAGCATATTTTTGGGTCCAGCTCCGAGCGGTTGTCTCATACTTGTTCCTATCCGTCTTGTACATGTGGGCAATCTCCGGCACCAAAGGGTCATCAGGATTTGGATCCGTCAGGAGTGAGCAGATTGACAGCAACACCTAGAATCAAAATAGATAAAATAAGAACATATCCCCACACCTTACACCGGTAAAGTTACATAACAGAAAAAATCTTATTGTAGACCAGAGTCACTGGATGGTGCAAACAACTTGGCCAGTAGATGAAACGCTAAATTTTAAAGGCTTGCTTTTAACCTTCTGATTTTAAACTGGTGCAATTTTTTAACGGCTTTACGAAGAATGGTTGACAGATAACGTTCAAATTAAAAGAGGTGTATACTTCAAGACAATTAGGACTTAGGAATATCGAACAATAACCTTGGATATGGTGAGGGCAGGGCTCCACTGTTCCTTTAAAATATCAAGGCAAATGCTACCGTTGCTGTTAATATTAGGGTGAAATACCTTTGTCCTGAATGCAACCTGAATGAAAGCAAAAATACAAAAGGCTAAAAGGAATAGTAAAAGAAGGGGAAAAGATTAGCTGAACAAAACTACTAGAGAAACTTGTTGGTCATGAATCAATGGTAAACAAGCATGTATATAGGCCATTACAGAGGAAAAAAGCATTAAGTATCTACACCACATTGGTTACTACTATTAAATAAAAATTTCTATCTGAAAATAAACTTTATGCTATTCTATCATTAACGAATGAGAACGATTACCATTCTCATATTAAGGTTATAATTTTGTTATCATAGCATCCATTGACAGTATTTTTGTTTAACCAAGAAAGCAAATTATAGAAAACCCGAGGAGCTATTACTAAATATCTACATATATGTAATAGACATGGCTTACCTGATACTGTTTACAAATGCAAAAATAACAATAGATCACATAAACTTTGGCACTGAAAACCACCTAACAATAGCCTTCCACTCAAACAAACCGTTAGACACACAGCATGCATAGATGCCCTAGGAGATTAAAGAATTTGTGTAACAGAATAAGCAAATAAAAACTAAAAGGAAATCAAGTAGAATTAGTGTTTACTCATTTCAATGCCAAGCAATGTTCGCACAAGTCACTTGCCCTGTCAGGACAACTTGTTGGCATAGTATTTGCAGTAAGGAATTAGCTAAATAATATGAAGGCTCTAAACAGTTATGTTAATGCATATTCCTCAACATTGAAATGTAAATTGGAAAAAGGTAGGGAAATTCACCACATTGTAACAACAGCAGTATTGGATTTCTGAGGAGATAATAGTCGTGTCTACAACACTTTATAGATGGTTAAAAAAGCAAAATTAACATGTTGAAATAATGAACTTGTAGTATACGGAGTGCTATGCAATTTTCTTGAAAAAACTTAAGACACAAAGTGGTATGTTTTAAAAGCAAAAGACAAGTCAAATGCAGATAAATATACAGTCAATAAAGGTAAAAGTACACAATATACAATAAAGTAAGAAACAAATGAGAATTAGATTGTTAAGACAATCAAGTACCTTGGGTGGTTTAAATGGATAATCCGGAGGGAAATGAATGGTGACTAGAAACACCCCACCGGCATACGGGCTATCTGGAGGACCCATAATAGTTGCTTGCCAATGAAACATGTCTTCAGCAACAGGGCCTTAATCAATAATAAAAAGACGTAAAATAATAGTTTGATGGAATAACCAATCAGGAAGTAACCTAATGAAAATATTTTCCTCAAATCAAATACTAATCTTTTTTCATATTTTCCTTTGAGAAAAATATAAGATGTTGCACTCCTAAATGATTTTAGTACCTTTAACAGAAATTACGAGTTTCTATCTGCAATAGATGACAATAGCATTACATGGTAATCATATGAATATTCATACAACTTCAGCTATACAGCAACAATTTCTTATGACCACATATCAACTTAAGAAAAGGATATCCATAGCAACCAATGAGTATAATAAGACGTGAAAAAGAAAAATAAAAGTTTTGACAATATTGCGTCAAACAGAATCCAATGATGAAAACCTAAAAATTGAAAATGAAGAAAATAAAAAGACGAAACATACAGCAATTTCAATCAATGAAACTATCAAGGTCAAACCTCAAAACCAAACCCCCTAATAATAAGTATAGATCCTTTATTCACAGCTCAAAATTCAATTGTACGGCAATAATGATCCCATCTCATGATTTACAAAGACAGGATGCAGGTAACCGGAAAAAAGGGCAAAATTTAAGAGAACAATAAAAAGAGAGAGAGAGAGAGAGAGAGAATATAATGGAAACAAGACTATAATGACTATGAGAAAGATCACAAGAAAAAAAAAACAAATCGGGGCAGGGAATAGATGAAAAGAGAGATGAAATTGAACCAGCGCTGCAAGAGGTAGGAGGATCTTTCTGGAGATCCTTGAGCTCCTTCAATATCCGCTTTGAAGCCATCACCTAAACCCTAAAAAAGAAAAAACAGATTTTTGTTTCTTATAGGAAAAAAAATCAAATCCAAGCTAGATCGCCCTTAACTTCAACAAAGATAAGACGAAATAATTTTAAATTTAAGAAGAAAAAGATACCTGAGAGATCCTCCCGTCCCGCTATTGTTTGTTAGTCGCTGCAAATAGCGGAAGAATAGTAAAGCATAGAAAAAAAAAACCCAGAGTTAAATAGAGAGATCCACGAAAATGAGTTGTGAATAATTAAATAAAAAAGAAATGGGCTGTACTTGTCAATTTCTCATTGGCTGGCTATCTTCGTGGACCTCATCCAATTATATATTATTAAGAGATTTTCCTCTTCTGGACACAAATAATTTAGGCTTATAAACTAATTCTGTATATAATTAGATTTTATCATTTTTCGTCTTTAATTTCAGTATTCTTTTTTACTTCTTGTGAGATGGTTTTAACCAAATCCAACAAAACAATGCAATTGGGCCTCAAGTTCATTGGCAATTGTTTTATATACCTTCCAATTTGCTATAAATATAAACAAAGTTTTACTAATGTTATGTTCCCATTTATGTTATCTTCTTCATGAACTTATGTTGATGCAATTATAGGTGAAGTGCCTAGCACCCATACCAGAACATGCTAAACTATATAGCCTTTGATGGCAAGCTTTTGATTCAATTTTTTTTCTCTACAAAATAACTTCATTGTTAAGTACAACTTTTGTGACGTCCATATGTAAATACGATGCTGACACAATTACTTTTTTTTTTTGTATAACAATAAATCCCAACTTATACTCTTTTAAATTTTTTGTAAAGGAATTTTAATATCACCGGTCAACTACTATTGAGACATTTGATTATTGTTGTGACTTGGCATGTTAAGAAGCTTGATAATCCACACTTTGTTGATGGGTGGGTGGCTTTGGTGTTGGGATCCTTTCGATTCAATGCGAAACGTTTATCATGCATCAAGATTGATGCAATCTCCTCAGAGTATAATTTTGGGTAAGCTCATAATCTGCAATAATTTGCTTTGTAACCGGACATGTAATGTTCTTTCCTGAAAACAACTATTTCTCAATGCTCTCCCAATTGAAACTGTAATTAAATGGGTACGATGAAATCTATTTCATCCATTTTAGAGGCCAAGATCAAAGAACTTGGTCTATGTTGATAATTTGCTACCAGAGGAAGACCTTATTCATCATTACAAAATCGTTTGTTGGTCTCTTATTAAATATTTGTTTCATAGCATGCATACATGATACAGTATCATTATACAAATTCTTTTATAACATATGTTCGGAGGCAAGTCATGTACATGAACCTATATCTCCAGTCTCTAATTTTGCACTATGCAATTTTCTCTTATTCCTTTTTAAAAAAAAAAAAAATCTTAAGAAGTTTAAAAAATATTTTCGATACATTTTTTAGTAACGTGTTTCTTCAATATATATTATGAAAGTTTGTTCAATATATTTGTGATAATGTCATGACCAAATTATCATTTGGAGAGTAGTTCAGACTTTGCTAGGTGATCGACTTGGCATTACTAATGGAGGATACTGTGTCTCCTAAGTTTGCTTTTCCTTACGGCCTAGCTTTCTATTTTTGTATAAAAAAAACAATATGTAAATATTATAAATTCTATTAAATATATAATTAAAAATCTCGGCGTGGAATGTGGTTATTATACTAGTATATAATAGTTGTATAGTTTTCATTTAAGTGCATGAAGCTTGAATCAAGCAAGGCATGAGATATAGCATGTGTTGGTAACTTTGATGTACCTTTCTTTATCAATTGCAATGAAATTGGAAAGTGAAAAACTTGGTTCGGTTGGGCTTAGGCCTTGGGCTTCACTCGCATTTTCTTGGACGACATTATTATTGTTCATTCTCTAATGCCTTGAGATATTTAATGAAAACTAGTTCATTGAGAAGGCGGACATTGTGGAATATTCTAATGATAGAAAATTGGTTGTTTCTCAACAAGATTTGAATTTATAAAGGATGGTGGATAATGAACAACATGAGAATCTCTTCCACACATGATGCATGATTCACAAAAAGGTGTGTCATGCTATCATTGATGAAAAGAGTTATGCAAATGTAGCCTCCACTACATTGGTGGAGAAATTGAACTTGTCTATTACAAATCACCCATGACATTATAAACTTAATTGGTTGAATAACTAAGGAGAAGTGAAGGTAACAAAATAAGTTCATGTGCCTTTTTAAATTGGGCGAACATATAAACATGAAGTCCTATGTGATATGGCTCCTATGAATGCTAGCCATCTTCTCTTAAGAAGGCCATGGTAGTACAATCAAATTGTCACACATAGAAATGTTAAAGGTTAGGTGCCATGGCAATTATGGGTAATAAATTAGAATTTTTTTTTGTTTAAACAAGTTCTAGTGTAAATTAATGAATTTGATGGATTGCTTGGCAAATAGTTAGATTTCAATTGTTAGTCTCGTTACATTAGAACTGAGTTTTCTTTAGTGGGAAACATTATGATGAGGAACATTAAATTTAATGTTGATGAATTGGTTTTGGTAAATGAGTGTGAGAAGGTTATATAGAGTGAGGCGTTATTCTCCTATGCTCATTCTCTCATTTTATGTATTCATTTTCTTTCTTTCATCTTCTTCTTTAGTTTGTTTTATGAGAGAGAAGAGTTAAGAAGTAATCTGCATGGAGGGAGAGAATAATGCATCAACTTAAATGATTGAGGATTTAGTAAATTGACAATCTTTCTAAGCTTTTTTATATCTTTTGATTAAAGAAAATGGAAGAAAAATTGAGGATTTCAGTTTAATTCATCGACTTTCTACGAAGATGTTTAGGGTTGCAGCTAACCTTTAAAATCTCTCCAGATACAAATGAATTATGGGGTTTTTTTTTTACATATGAATGCCTTCATTTTGATCTTGATATGGCTATTATGCTTAGCTAACCGAGATAGATGAGGCTCAAGTGATAAGGAAAAGCTAAGCAGATGTAATCAATACTAGCTTTCAGGTATTTTGCTGGTGAGTTCTTGAACTCAATTTCTCATTGGTTATTTTATTTGTTTCAGTACTGTGCTGTTTAGGTATGTTGGACTTTGCATTTTACTGATGATGGGGAATTATTCTATGGCAGGATGTTGCTGTATTGTTGATGCATGTTTAGTGTTGAGATGTAAATGCATGTTCGGTTGTAAATATAAGTTGGATGTTTTGTTGAGCTATTGCTAGTAAAGCCCTATCAAATATGATATTGTTGAATGGTCAATTAGGTGATATGTATGGTATTATTTGCCTTGTGTTACTAAATAACATGATTAGCTGAATGCTTGTTATATGTCAATTGTGTAAATAAATGATATTCAGAGTATGGAGGGATGAATGGTGGATGAAAGATGAAGAAAAGTAATGTTGTGAACTTTGTGCCACGTGTTATCTAGCTTTGCGTAGGTTTGGGCTGATCATACGGAAAACGTATATGCATGATACTTTGGTTTTGTAGAGGTTCGGTTGGATTGTACTAAGATATATACGCACTTGTATATGATAACCCTACGTGGATTCTTCCAAGTATGAGACTCTGCGGAGTCCAAGGTTTAAAGCCTCATGTATGTAAGCAAGTTCCATGGCCATGGGCACACGCAAGATACGATAGTTCGCTGGACCTATCTCATGATTCAAGATACGACAATCCGCAGGACCTACCTCATGATTCAAGATACAACAGTCCGCTGGACCTATCTTATGATACATGTTACGACAGTCCGCTGGATTTGTTCTCTAAGCTTCATAGTAAAGTTATACGTGTTATTTCTCCATGGGAAAGTCCGCGGAACAGTTCATGTATATGAATTCGCATCTATATGTAAATTTTCATCTATGGATCCACACGCATGAGTCTTTAATATATGAGTTCGTATCCATGAATCTTCTACATGAATCCATATGTATGATAGTCCACTGGATTTATCTTTATGATTCAAGCTATGACAGTCTGCTAATCTTATATTCATGTTTCAAGTTTAAGAGTTCAAAGAGACTATCTTTCGCAAGAGTCAGTACGAACTATTAACTAAGCAAGAGATCACATGGGCTTGTCCCCATGTTCAAGCTACCAGAGTTGGTATAAATTATTTTTCTCAATCCAAAAATTGCAAAGATTTTTTTTCATGTAGGAGCTGTTAAGGACTATCTTTAAATCGAGAGTCCGCAGTGACTATCCACCAAACAAGAGTCTAGTGGTGACTATCATTTAAGAATGAGTTCACACGTAACAACTTACATATATGAATCGGTGATTATGATTTCGCATGTAAAGGTTCTTAAGTATGGTCTGCAAGTATGTATTCGCCAAGCTCAAATCCACGTATATAAGACTTTATATGTAAATCTGCATGTATAAATTCTCCAAGTGTGAATCTCCATGCATAAGTTTTTTAGAGTCAATCTGTCGTTTGCTAATCCAAAATGAAAAAAATTGCTAAGGTAATTCACATATGTTCTGCTGACAAAAGAGGTAATAATCCATATTGTATGAAATTAGTGCAAATGGGTAAGCAAAATCATGCTGCATTGTAGCTTATAACACAAACGATAAAAATGGAAGATTGTGAAAATGCAAAAACTGTATAAATTTTCAAGTTGAGCCAATGCAAAGGAGGACAAGAGCACGCCTCGAAGATGTGCAAACTACACTTGTGCAAGTGACGTCAAACATGAGATCAAACCCTTGAAGTTCTAATTTATAGATTTATAAACGATGTATTTTATTAGTAACTCACTAAGTTCATTTGAACTTAGCCTTTGTTATGTTTTCTAGATATGATGGTTTATATAAAGACCTAAAGAGGGATCAAGCTAGAATTCGTTCTAGCTTAGACGGACTTGTGTTTTTATTTGTAACATGCATATAATGGGGTGACCTAGAGGTCAAACCTTAAGGTATAAATTTTTGTAACTACGTATGAACCTGCTATATTATATTCTATGATGAGTAATATTTAAATATAGTAAAGCCATTATTGTCAATCTTTTCGTAAGTTCGCATGTTAATAACTTCAACTACGAATTTGTATCTGTAATGTTTTAGTTTGGCGGAATAGCTAGTGAAACATGATAAGATTGTTGCAGATAATATTCGAATTAAGTTAAGTATGATTATAAAATGCTTAGTTGGTTGTCTTAGTCATGTTAGTCGTACAATTTAGTTGTAAATTGTTCAAGTTAGTTATGTAAGTACAATGCGACATCTTGTAACCGGACACATCGACCAGGTCGGGTACAGGGTGTTACATAAAAGGCTTCTGTGATAGGTTCAAAAACACCTACTTCTTTACTAAGGATGGCATAAAGATTGTTCTAGCTCCTTTTAGCACGAAACAAGTGGAAAATGATCAGATGGCCATTAAGAAGGAAAAGAAATCCATGTTGGTAACATAAAGCGGGATAGGAAGAAGTTTGATGATATCCAACCCAAATCTTATGCCAGTATTGAAGGAATCCATGCTAAAAGAGGAGAGTTCTTTGCGTTTACTGTTTTAAAATCAAATTGAAGAGTTTCCTGAAAAACTACCTTGACATTTCAACAATTTAAGCAATTGAAATTCATCAACACAAACATGGCATCCTTTGGTATTCTTCATTTTTATACACAATTCGTCAATTCAAACAATAGGTTAGGCCATTTACATATCATGAACTTATAATACACTATTCACATTTACAATAATTCATTTACTAACATATACTCAATAAATCATATTCAATTTACTAGTATGTGAAATTTCGTTATTGATCAATCATTTCAACCATCACATTTTCGTTTTAATATCGTTTTCACTCGGAGAACTAAAGTAAATTGAATTTGGATACCGGGCTTGTATGCTCACAAGATTTGACATATTTGGGATGCTCACACGAGCTTTAGATAATCTGCAACACATGCTGGATCTCAAGCCATCGTATTAATCTCTGATCAAACACTCGATTTCCTTTTTGGGACCCTAATGGCATGTCTTTCGTATCCTAATCATTTACTAAGTTCACACTAGCACCATTACAATATTCAAATCATTTCAATCCCTGTAATGCCATCATTTACATATCATTTTTCCATATAAACATTTCATTTCCATTCAATACATCATATCTATTTATGATAGCCATATCATTCGGTCTTTTGATGTCATTATTTATCTATTCCTATAGATTTTATAAATTATATTATAATTATATATATACTACAATACAAATTGCATAAAAAATGAATAGAGATGGGAAAATCGCATAAAATGCTTCTATTCTAGAACAAAAAAACAATATAACCCCTTTTTTATTTATATTCCATACACTATCCAGAAAAAAAAAGAAGAATTTGTATTTCATACTTTACGATTTAGTCCTTCATATGCCAAAATTAACAAAATTACATTTAACCTAAACTAATTAACATTATAACATAATTCAAACATAGAATAAAACAATACTATAAATTCTATATGAACTTACCTAACAAAACAACAAACAATTTAATCATTAAGGACCAATAAACAATTTTGCTTTTTTCCCCGATTATCTTCAATTTGGTTCAAGTCTCGATCTAAACAATAATTCAGTTCAATTTATTAATTCTAATCATCTTATATTATCCTATCATATACATATGTCAGTTTAATTTCACTTTTTGAATGTTACCTAAAAATTTTCATTTTATTCAATTTAGTCTTTAAAATCGAAATTGTCATAACTTTTGAATTTGAGCATGGATTTTAAAACTAATCTCAATTACATCCTTTTAAAACCCTCTATTATGTATAATTTCTGAAATTTAACATCAATTTCAAAATTTATGCACTTTAGCCCCTATGTACAAAAACTAACAATTAAACTTTAAAAGTAGTCCTTTTTCATTTCTAAGATTAAAATCTAACAAATTAATGCCAATTTCATCAAGTGTTCAACAATGACAACTTTTGAAAACCTTAACAGTTTTACAAATTGATGTATGAGCTAGCTAAATCAAGCTCACATGACCTCAAAAATATAAAAATTACAACAAAAAGACTAAATTGACATACCATGCAAAAGTGCGGAATGTTTGAAGCTTTATCAATCTTCCTAGGTTTCTTGATTTTGTTTTTGGTGGAAGAAAGAAAGATGAACAACAATGTTTCTTTCTTTTCACTTTTATTTACTTTAATATATATTTTATACATTATAATATTTTAATTGAGGTTTTAATATTATTTATAATTAAAATCACACTTACTGTCCATTATATTCTGAAATGGCCTAATTGGTTGAATTTCTATATAAGTCCCTAACTTTTTGGTCAATTATAAATCTATAATTATGAACTTTTACAATTTAGTCCTTATAGCATAATTAACTATCTATTTGAAAAAATTAAAAAAACCAAACTTTAATATATTTTTATACTGACTTCATAAATATTAATTAAAATCACCATTCCAAAATAACCGTTTCTGACACCACTAAAAAACAAATTGCTACAGGGTAAATTTGTAAATTGTTATTAAATTTTTAGGAAAGTATTTAATGAACCAAATGTGGTAATACAACTTTTCAAGGATTTTAATTAATACTTTTCAATGTACATCAAATATTGTAAAGTAATTTTTTCATCAATCAGATTACATTAAAATTATAACGTAAAATAACACCAACCGCTAGCTAAGACTAAACCTAAACCAACAAAAGCTATCTATCTGCCTAACCTAATCCCAACCTTGTGCCTAGCTACACATTGATGGTTACATTAAATTGTTTTGATTGGTCATTTTTACTAATTCCGTTTCATATTGAATTAACTTTTTATCGTAAAAAACTGAATATCAAATATGCTTTTACTTATTATACTATTCCTAACATTAGGAATGTCCTTGTATACTTTTATTTTAGGAATTCTCTTCATTTATTTTTTATTAAAAAATTCAGGTAATTAAAAATTTTCTATTAAAATATTTGGTGCAACATAATGAATTAAATTAATAAATATGTAATAAAAAAAGACATTATAACAAACCTAAATTAAAATAATTAATTTGTTAAGAATTCTTAAAAAATCACCTCAGTCCTTTAATTACAATAAATTATTTAGATTAACTAATGTGATTATAAAATTAAAATACTAAATTATATTAGAATTAAAATATAAAATTAAATTCGAATTTTAAATATAAAAACTAAAATTTGAAAATAAAAGATACGTATTTGGACATTTTTCATACAAGGCTTTTATATAGAATATAAATTTTGGTTAGCAGTCGATTTCAATTCAGTTGCCGAAGGCACAAGCCCAGTTGGCCGATAATCCACAGTTCCTAATATTGGAATAGCTTAGCTTGCAATTGATTTTTATTACGGAGAAACACTAGAACATATCTCCATTTGCAGGACTAGAGATTTTCATGACCCAATACTTGGGGTACAGTGATTATTATTTGCAGTATAAATAATTGAAGAGGAATTCAATTGACAGATACGTGTAAAGATGTGCCGTGGGGGACTTTATTTGTATTATTTGCTGTCATTTCTTTAGAAGCTGGTGCATGATATGGGATTAAAACATGATGAGCAGTGGTTCAACTTGAAGGGACAACCGAGAGCTCCAAGCGGCCTGTCCATTCCTCACCTGGTTTCAAGGTGATTGGTTTTTCAACTGCTGCCCCATTGACACAAAGCATCTCCTTGTATTCTTCATCCCCAAAATCAACCATGGTTTTCGATTTCTTTTCCCATGGATTCCAAACCCCTGAACAAACAAATAAAGTGGATCGACTTGAATCTGCAGTGAATTCATCTTCAAATGGCTTGGTGTTATGCTATGAAATATTGAAGAGTACAAGAGCTTAATTACCAACATCTGGAAGGCCTTGTTTCTGTATTAGAAAGGTCCGTTTTCTTTCATGATCGAAGATGGCAATGGTATCTCTAGAGCCAAGATAAACTCTGTCCACCTGCAAATCAATCAAGGCTTAAGCATCTACTACCTGTTTCAGCTCTAAAAAAGTGAAAGGTTTACCTCAGATTCGAATGTCAAGGCATCTCCTTGTTCTGTGAACCGTTCCCTTTGGCATAGGTTGTCAAGATAGTCAAGAGTTTCCAATCCCTCTACCCTAACTTCACTGTTTATCAGTAAAAGATAAGATATCCATTATTGACCATAAGATGAAATTGTCGGTGCAGTAATGTTGAGAGAATTCGCCATATATACCACTACATTCTTTACCTGATATCAGAGATGGAGAAATATGTGAGATAAGCAATTGAGAAACTAAAAGGCTTGTAATTGATATTCCTGATGCGTGACATCAAGCTTAGATTCCCATCTGCTGTCAAAGATATCCGAAGACGAAACTCGAAACTGGAAATGATAAAAAAAAAAAAACCAACTCCGTCATTAATCTTCCAGTAAATTTCAATTGATAAATGCTATAAGGATCCATGGCAGATTACGACATCACCTGTTTGGCCAAATCTTCAAATCGTCTTCTGATGGCTTCAACAGCAAGTCAGTATAGGCCTTCTCACTTGGATCATTTGGATGCAATGGTGGTGGATTGTCATCAATGATCCAAATCCTGTTCCTGGCAAACCCATGTTGCTCCAGCGATCCTCGCTGACCAAACTAACAAAATTGGAACATAACCCATCAACCAGGTGCATATCAACTCCATGCGTATAAGCATGGAAATATCGAAGCATAAATACCTGTGGGAAGCATATAGGTATTCCTCCTCGCACTGCGTATGGTGGCTTGAAGATTGCCTACAGTACATGGAACCAAAAGTTCATTGACTATGGCTTGTATATATCATCTACAACTTTAGAACTGACGTTACCTTAGTACTTGCGAATAGCAACTCTTCTCCTCGGTCAGTCCGCCATGAAAGGACCTGTCCTCCGTACAAGCTGACCCTTGCTGATGCCCCTCGAGGATTCCTAAGCACAACCTGATGGATTCCATTTCTATCTTTGGTGACTTCAACTGCTGGCCCCGATTGATTCATGGTGACAAACGCAGCAAGGACATCACAGAAGCAGATACATAGATCTCGGTCTCTCTGTCTCTGTCTCTGTTTTCTTGAGGTAAATAAAAGGCTGAATTATAACAATCAGTGAAGCAGTTACACTTGTTGTGACAAACCAAATTTTCACGTGATGTGAAATATAAACCCCAGCTACCAATTCAACTATCTTTATCTCTCTTGGCCACTAAATCTGCCAACAAGATAAAAATCCTAGTCTAGAAACAGAGTTCCGGATGACAAAGCTGTCTTAAACTTCAAAGAACCAACCGGCAAAGTAGTTCCAAAATCGAAACCAAATAAATGTTGAAGCGCCTGTTTATCAAACGAGAACGTTTATGGCAGAAACGGTTTTAATGAGTTGAGGAAAAAATTGTCTGCAAATGAGAGTCTGACCTTTTCGTTGAAGTAACGGAACGATTGAAGGGTCAGAGATAATTAGATAATCCTCATATGGGATAATGCTTAGGAAGGCGACTGACCAATTAGTCAAGAGAATTACGCAAAAAAAATAAGCAACAAGGAGAAACTTTTGGCTTGGAGCGGTGCTGGCTACCGCACATGATGTAAACTCTAATGTCTTAACATGCGACCTGAAATTCAACTGAACTAACGACCTGCTGAAAGTTAAATACTACAAATTAACAGAATTAAAAATGGATTTGTCAAATAATCTTTCTTTTTAGGATTGTTAATTCTGGTTCTGTGGGAGTAACTTCCCACTATCACTTTAACATTTGGTTTTAGGAATTTCATTTAAGATTTTAGTATTTCAATTGGATTTCGAAGTTTTTACTTCTTTGTAGACTTTAGGGGAATGCTACATGTGTACCAATTATACCTTTCAATTTTTATAATTTAATTTTTTGGACCATTTGAAAATGGATTTCCAACAACAGCAACATTATGGATCTCTCCAAGAAAGATCTATTGATAAATAGAAGTTAAAAGAATCCTCGCCCCTGGGCGAAGCCAGAATAATTTTTTAGGGGTCGAATGAAATTTTAATTTTTTAGGGTTTATATCTTTATAATTTTTAAAGCATTAAATTAAATTTTTATAATTTTAGGGGGCCAAAGTGCAATTTTACCTTTACTAATTTAAAATTTAAAAAAAAAATTAAAAGGCCTAAATGACAATTTTTCATTTTAGTGGAGGGCCTAGAATCACTTTCGCTCGCTCCAACCTTGCATGGAAGATGCTTCTAAGAAACAAAAAACAATTTTTGAACAAAAGAAAACTCGAAAAGAGTAATTTTATTTAATCAAATAATCATGGCTGCCTAAGCCAGTCGAGACTCTAAAAAACTTAAAATAATCTAAAAACACTCTAAATTTTGTAATAATTAGATCCCTAAAATATAAGATCTAAGGATAAATTATCAATATACAACTAATACTAATGAAGCACATGGTTAATTTGTACTTTTATTTAAATTCTTAATTAAGTTAGTGTCATGCATCAACTAGATACCAACTCAATTGGAAATCGTTAAAAGCTCATTATTTTTATAAAGTATTAACTATTAACATAAATTTTTTTATTTTTTATATTTTATATTAAATATCACTATTATAAGATTTGAACTTGAAACATCAAAATTTTTAAAGCTTTAACTTAATCATTTCAACCAGAGCATCATTTGTTATTTTTATAAACTTTTATAAATGTATATTTTACATAAGTGTTTCTTTCACATTATGAATGTACCATAATCTAGTTACCATTGTAGCATTAATAAAAACAAATGTATGCCAAATGATAGGTAAAATACTTGATTGGGCTTACAATCATGTTTAAAAACTTATCCAAAGCCTTTAACTTGAAAAACCCATGAATTCATTTAAAAATTTCTTGCGTTGTCTTCATTAAAACAACTATAACTTGAGCTTTCAAAGTGCATTGCAAAGCTACGAGACAACTCTAGATCCATAAAAAGATAACTCACACTACTCCAAAACAGGCTTTTAGCGAACGCCGCTATTGAACGCGTCACTAACTTTTGCGGCGTTTTTAGAAATAAACGCCGCTATAGACCATGACCTTTAGCGGCACTTTTCCCACAAACACCGCTAAAGACCATGACCTTTAGCGGCATTTTTCCACAAACGCCGATATAGACCATGACCTTTAGCAGCGCTTTTCCCACAAACGCAGCTAAAGGCTATGACCTTTAGCGGCGCTTTTGTCAGAAATGTCGCTAAAGACCATGACCTTCAGTAACGATTTTTTATCACAAACGCCGCTATAGAACAAACTTTTAGCGACACTTCTCGCAAAAACGCCGCTAAAAACATATCATGCAAAAAAAATATTTTAATCAAATAATATTTATTTTTATGATAAATATTATATTATGTTTTGTTTTTTAAATTTAAACTTTAAATATACTTTTTAAGGATAAATAAAAAAATATTACTTAAATTAAATTTTCTATGAAAATGATAAAAGAAGGCAAATAAATGAAGCTTAAATAATAATAAAAATTAAAAATTGTAAACCTCGAAATTTAGGTAAAATCAACACCAATGCAATGCAAGCCATTTTTGAGTCTAATACAAGTGAAGAAACTAAGATCCTAAGAAGAGAATCCTATTTTACTAACAGTAGTAAATGCAACTGACAAGAAATATCCATACTTTGTCCAGTATTTATATCGAAAAATCAGATCAGAAGAAGCAATCTCTTTGCACACCATTTCAATTCCTAGTAAGGCCTTCGAAAGTAGTTGATGAAAGCCGGCATACACATCCGATCAATCAGCTTTCAGTTTCAGAATTTCCTTGGCGGTCTTTAAACAAAAATAGGGCATAGGGCATGTGTTCCTACATAAGCACGGAAAAATCCAACTCATTTCAAAGACAAATAACTAGATATCGTGTTTGAAACGAATGAATGTGCATGTAGGAGTATCTCCAATATGTACTTCTGCCTTTTGTTATATATTTAGGCAGATAGACAATAGATTTTACATCCCAACAACTACTGCCCTGAGTACTAGAGTTTAATCATAGAAAAATCAAAATAAAACATGAACTACAAGGATAAAAAATTGTTCCATGGACTTACCTGCTCAAAACAAAGACTTAAGCCTCTGCTATAGAAGTTGATATATTTTAACATAAACATGCCACGATCAAACCTGTGATTAAATTCCAAATCTTCTAACATTCAAACTACGTAATGACCTTTGGATCAATCAATTAAATGCATCGAAATAATATGAAATCTGAAGAGAAAAAAAAGATCATACCAGTGCTCTCAGCACATTAGGATCTCTTCCTTTTAGTGAATCAAGATATTGGAACTTCTGATCTTTCTTATTGATAACTGCAAAACACCAATGTACGTCTTTGTGTATAAGGACAAATATCTGAGCAAAATGGAATAATCGATACAAGGAAGAATAAATATATCATGCAAAACAAATGATTGATTCAAAGTGTTAAGATAAATATACTTACTTTATCACAGTCCAATAGGCAGTAACCCAGCTTCCTTTGTGAAGTCCATCTTTTGACAGCTCTATAATTATAGCCACTCTCCAGATTCACTAACTGAGCATCATAATTTAGAAACGAAAAAGTAGTTTAGAAAATGATAATTACAAAGACTTACATGAACAAGCAAAGTAAAGTATGGGAAAACTGAAGGTAGAAGCAAGCAACTACCTTTTTATAGAAGAAGGTATTGAAGAAATGGCATAAGAACATTATGTAAACATGACAGATTTCAGAAAAAAATGTACATTTTGCTTGCTTGGTATAATGTACATTATTTTCAATAAATAAATAAATAAATGGGGCTAAAAGTATGAATGAAGTTATGAAGCTAAAGGATTGTAAAATGTTCTATTTGGTATAATGTGCATAGTCAACACAGTTAGCAGTTTAACTTTTATGATTTCCATAGTCAACACAGTTAGCAGTTTAACTTTTATGATTTCCAAACACATTTTCCCTTCCTTTTTTCTTACTATGTAAACCCTAACCATGCAGTCTCTGGATATATTCAAGATACTACACTTCTTAAAGCAAAATTTTCAAGATATAATACACTTCTATTTGACAAACAAACCTAGCATATACTGACTAAGAAGTTTTGGTTTGTCTTCTGTTGAAAATGTAACTTCATGCATGGGCCTGCATCAGCACCAAAGAATGTAAATTTCACCATCCAAATGGATAGAAAGTATATATAAAGCTTCACCAAAAATGACAGAAGCATCGGTATGTGAATGGTAAAGCAGGAAGATGAAAACTAAATAAGAAATGGGCATATGCAACATGATTATAGGTAAGAAATGGGCATATAGATGGAAATCACCTATCCATCTCATTTTCATTAATCATGATTCACGATTTAAAAAGCCAACGCATATGCAACATGATTACAGGTAAGAAATGGGCATATAGATGTGTTGTAGTACAATTAGCAGTCATACAGTACAATTATCAATAAACAAGTATTGAAATATTACACGATTAAAATAACCAATGTACAGCCATTTTCATAAAGTGTTCCCAGGTAATTTAGACTTCTTTTACATGTTAACAATTAAAAAGATAAAAAAAAATAAATAAGAGGGTAAGTTAAAAAGTGGGGGTCCAATTAAAGAGATTGTCCTACAGTACCCATTTTCGAAAATATTAGTCTAATCTAGTAAACTCAAAAAGAACAAGTTTGCCTTTTTCACTCGTATGCACATCTATTCCGCCTCTAAAAGGATACAAGAAGTCAAAAAACTATAAAGGATACAAGGGTTAGGAAATTTCAAGTTCAAAACTCCAAATTTCAAAAATTTCTTGATCCAAAGCTACCAAAAATCAGAAATAATAGAAGTACTTATAAGCTACACCATAAAACGTGAGATAAACAGAAAACACATGTAACCCTAAGAAAACCTAGAAATTAAATAAAACTTATATAATAAATTCCTATAAAATTCCAAGTCTTCAAACTTCTTTTTACTATGCTTTATTAAGAAGTAATATTGCTAAGTACAAGGGCTAAATAAATCATTGAACATTCCAATTGGCCAAGTAGATTTTACACCAAAGGAAGGTAAACCATTGCAATCACAATTCACAAGTAAAACATAGACAACAATAAAAGAAATTCCAATTTTTTCTATTACAATTTCAGACAATTTCTTTACATGATAAACAAGAATGCTAAATCAAAACATAGCATCTATGATAAATTAAAATGTATTTTTCAATCTTCAGATCATATATATAGGTTAGTAAAGGATGGGTTTCATTTCAGTTATAGATTATCAGTTAAATTTATTCTTTTCTGCCTTTTTAAGAAACAGTTTCAGCAAAAGTTGTTCTCTTGATGGAAGTGTATGCATTCCAGCAGAAACAACAGTCCTTACCGCCCATGTGTGATACGGTGCAATACTTGAGCATAAGCTGTTGAAGCTGCGTTTCTCAATGAGTAATCCCTACAACAACAACAACAAAAAGAGGTAACAAGCACTTAGAGATGCTCACATTCAAGGATAATACCAAGATTCCCTCGAGAGAAAAATAAAGAGTTAAAGATGGAAGGGCATATAATGTACTTGGATGACAAAAATTGTTCAAATAAAGCTCGTACGAGGTCAAGACCCTGTCTAACACGACGCAGATCACGCGAAGGGCTTTTCTGTTTTTTCACTGTCCCATTACCTATATCTACATCAACTATATTTTCTAAAGTGGCAAACCTCTTTGATGCTTCCACAAGATTACCTACCTGATTTAAACCATCCATCCATCATCAATTAATAAATTAAAGTTTCAGTGATTGGTTCGAAATAGAGAGGGGGAAATCAAATAAACCTTGGTGACGTACTCCATCTCCGCGAATTTGAAGGCGAGACCGAGGGAGTTAAAAAGAATAAAAACCAAAGAATAAGCATCACAGAATTTATCCAACAGAAACCCTTCATCCTTGGTTCCACACTGCGATAACTCTTCAAACGCCTGCAATATTTGGAGTTGAAATTTGAAGTTGGAGGAAGAGACAAAAAACCCTTGTGAGTTTGGGTTTGCTGGTTTGTTTTCAAAAAAAAAAGATCTTGGGGCATGGAAAAGAGAGTGAAGAAGCCATTTTTATTGTGGTTTAAGGCAAACCCAGAACTGGCTTCAGCTCTCTATATATAAACAAGAAGGAAAGAAAGATATAAAAAGAAGAAGAAGAAGAAGAAGAAGAAGAAGAAGAAGGGGGCGATGAAATTTAAGAAATGGGAGAGAAATCTGAGGAAAAAGCAAAGAAAAAAAAACCCAAAGAAGGCATGATTTTAGGGGTTGCTCAGTAAGAATTAGGTGTTTTGAGGATACCGATTTCTCTTTAGGGGAAAATTTTAGGGGTTTCAGGGGGGAAATTTGCGATAAAACCACCTGATTTTTTTAAAAATAAAATATCTTTCTGGCGTATTTTATAAAAACGCCGCTATTGCTTATCTTTTGCGGCGTTTTTCATAAAACGTCACAAAAAATTATTTCATTTTAAATAAAACGATACCGTTTTGCTTTGCTAAAAATCCTTTATTTTGTTGCTAAAAATTATTAATTAAGTAATTTTATAAAATATTTATTATTACTATTTTTTATAAATTAGATTTTTATAAAAAAACCAAGTATTCTCAAAGTAAATATCATATATTTTAATAAGAAAATAAATGATTAAATGATTGTAATTAATTATTAACTTAGAATTATCCAATATAAATAATCAATCTCTCACATATCAAATTTCTATTAAAGATTGAGTCGTTAATCAAGATTTTAAATTATTCTTTTCTGATCTAATCTCCATTTTATTAGAGATATTTTTTTCTAACTAAAATATAACTATTATTTTGCTAGATGTTCGACGTGGAATGATTTTAGTTTTTGTATTTCATTTTTATTTGTTATAATTTGGTCCTATCTAAAATAGATAGTTGCCTATTCATATTAATATGTTACTTTATTTATTTATTTATCAAAATTTTTAAATCTAATATTTAAATATATCAAATAGTTTAGATTAAATATTTTTAAATATAAAAGCATTAATTGATTGTATAAAATTTCAGCATTTAACCAATCTCAAGTAAACTTTAAATCCTAAACCATTTAATATATATAAACTTTATCTATTATATCTTAAATAATTTAACTATAATCATAATTTTAATATATTAAAATTAATATTATTTCTTTTACAATTATATAAGAAATTACTTAATATATAAATTAAAAAATACTAATTAATCTAAACCCTAAACCCCTAACCCCTATTCTCTAAACCCTAAACCCTAAAACATAAATAATAAACCCTAAACCCCTAACACTTAACCTCTAACTCCTAACCCTTAAACTATAAATCATAATCTCTAAACCCATAATCCACAAGCCTTAAAATGGTAACACCTAAACCTTAAACTCTAAACTATATACCCTAAACCCAAAACCCTAAACTATAGTGATAATTAATTCAATATTTTAAAATTAATACTATCTCTTTTACGATTATATAAGAAATTATTTAGTATATAGATTAAAAAACAATCAGTAATGCACCAAAAAAACTTTAAAATTATTTTAAATAATAGTATTTTAATTTTTTTCATTTTTAACAAATATTTTTCTATATTTTTTATTTCAAATTATTTCTACGTGTCATTATTTTTTTCTAAAGATTTTAAATATTCAATTAAAAATAAATTAAATTTTAATTAATATAAATAAACTAATTAAATAGTAAATAGATAGAAAAGATGGTTTTTCCGGCGCTTTTTAAAAAACGCCGCTAAAAATAGAGCATTAGCGGCGCTTATTGGAAAACGCCGCTAAAGCCCTGAGCATTAGCGGCGCTTCTTAAAAAATGCCGCTAAAACCCCAAGCACTAGTGGCACTTTTCAAAAAATGCCGCTAAAGCCCCAAAAGCTCAGAAAACGGCTTCGTGGGGCTTAGGTTTTTTGCGGCGCTTCTTGGAAAACGCCACTAATGTTCTATTTTTAGAGGCATTTTTCAAAAAGCGCCGCTAATGCTCGATTTTTAGCGGCATTTATTGTCCAAACGCCGCTAAAAATGCCCCTAAAAGCCTGTTTTGGTGTAGTGTCAACTAAGAAATGCCTAGATCTTATCCAAAAAAATGTTGCAAGTTTGTTGATGTTCCAAACTTGAAAAATAATATATTTGGTGAATTTAATTTAATAAATTTCATGCCATCTACACATGTATCACCAACTCAATCAAGGACTTAGTATAGATTATAATTGTTGGTTGAAATTTTCTTAGCATTTTCCTATTATATTAGATTTTGCAAGTTGTATTACCTTAATTTTTGTGTGTGAAAAGAGTAGGCTTACTAGTAGTATCCTAAAGAAACACATGAATTCATTTGTTATTTCATGAGACATCATCCACAAGGAATCTTCAAGCCATAAGGATTGGTGTCTCATAGAGTACTCGTTTATATGCCATGCTTGAAGTTCATTTCATTACATAATTTTAGGAATGACAAAATCCGAATCGCCCGATGGATTCCGAACCAATCCGCTTCGAATGGATCAGATCTTTTCTTTTGAAAAGTGGAGTGGATTCTTTCTTTTGGATAGTGGGTATGGAGTGGTTATGGTAATTGCTTGTCCCACCTCGACCTGCTCCGCTATATGAAATTATTATTTTATCTTTTATATATAAACTATTAAAAAGATAAAAATGAAATAACGTAATATGAAAAATCCATATATTTTATGTTTAAATAAATTTTTTGAAGATTTATGTTTAAATATTTACTTGACTTTAAAAAAATTGAAAATATTAAAGATAAGTAGTAAAATTTAAATTGAAGTGGAGTGGGGTGGGGTGGGAACGGATGTATATCCATGGAGATGGTAGTGGTTTTCAAGATTATACATCCATAGTGGAGCAGGGTGGGTGGTGGAACGGAACGTGCCAATTGTGGAGCGGTGATGGATTTAGCAAAGTTCGCCTACGCCTTGCTTCATTGCTATCCCTACATAATTCGCAGCTTAATTTTCCTCTTGTGGAATATGTTGTATTGAGATCTCCCATTGCCTCTTTCACATTTAAACAATGTTTTGCACCAGTTTTGGAATTATCTAGCAATTGGAGAAATATTGTGTTAACTATGTTTCCATACTTTTCTTGCATCAACACAACTTCAATCAGTTAGAGGATGTAAGTTCTAGCATGACGTCTAATATCAAGGGGAGTTTGCTTTGGGAGCTTATCAAAGTGGTCGTCAACATGTTAAGTTAATTTGAAGCCCATCAACCTTTTTAAATGGTTTAATAAGTAATTTTCACCATATTGTATTTTTATTTTCTTATTACTAGACACTCATTGACTAAAAAGTTTATCAATTACACTAAATCTTACGATGTTATTGTAAGTTTATTTTAACGACTCAATTTTCAATGGTACCAAAAAATGCGATTTCGAAACCTTATTTCCATAAACTAAGTTCATAAATATAAAATATGAATATTTATGGAGTTAATACAAAAATATATTGAAGAATGATTGAGTAAATTTGTTAATTAAATAGTTAATAAGGCTTAAGGACTAAATTGTAAAATTCCAATCGCTACTGAATTTTAATTGACAAAAGGCTTGGGGACCTAAATAGTAATTAAATAAATATCCAAAATGGTAATTAAACCATTTTCCAATAGGAATTAGTGGAGGATGATGACATTTTCCACTATGTATATGATTAAGAGATAATTATAGTAATTAAGGCATGATTAACTTAATTAAACTATGTTAATTAGTGAACAATCGAGGTATAAAAACATAAGATAGTGGAAAAATGCATCATCTTTCTCCTCCTTCACCATTCACTAGTATTGTAACCAAAGAAAACCTTCCAAGCTTTTAAAGCATTTGGCCAAGCAAAAATTCAAGGTAATTAAGTCCCTTTTCATGTAATTTTTATATATTTGGGGCCATGAAAGCTTGATTTAGCTAGCCCATGTACCAATTTAATAAAATTATGAAGTTTTGGGTAGTTTTCATTGTTGATAAATTGATGAGAAATTGATATATTTTAAGCTTAGATTATGAAAATGACTAAATTGTAAAGTTAATCTAGCTTCTTTGTTAACTTTGTAACATTAGGGATCAAATTGAATAAATATAAAACTTGTCATGAGATTATGCTAGAAATAGAAAGCACAGGGTCCCTAATGAAAGTAAGTGAATTAAATTTTAATCCGAAGCTAGGAATCGAAAGTTATGCCTATCCCGAGTTTAGGAACTAAATTGAATAAAATGTAAAATATGTGGGAAATCAAAAAATGGATTTATTTAGGATTATTCATCTCATGATATTGTGTAATAATTTTTTGTATTGATTTGGTAAATAAAATGTTTATATAGATCAAAACTTGGATCAAAGTGGAGTTAATAAGGGAAAAATAAAAATACAAATTAGTCCCTGAAGGATCTACCCGGTTTATATTTTGAAAAGGTAAGTTCATATGGAACTTACTACCCTTCTTTATGTTAAATGTGTGTGCTTGTGTTTATTTCATTATAACAATGCTTGGACATGGCTTGAATATTAATTATGTTGGCATACATGGGTAGAAAATGAAATGAACTTGTATTGAATTGAAATGAATTAAGATTGTTGACTGATATGAAATGATACAGGGTATGAATATAAAATATGAATGATTATAGGGTATGATTATATGGAAAATTAAAGGGTATAAACATGTGAAAATGATTGCTTACATGGAATCATAATGAATATATGTATAATTGATCCTCGTGTCATTATGGTAAAAGGTTAGGATATGATTGGCATGCCAATAGGGTCATATGCGTGCTTGTATGAGATATGTGATTACACAAAGATTATTAGAGGTTATATCGAGATCCAACATTCGTTGCAAATCATCAAGTGTTATATGTCCCTACGGAGACTTTGGTATGGTAGAGGGATGTATTTGAAAATGTTTATACATTTGATGCCTATGAGCTTTGCACTTTGATGCCATGGTGTGGTGTAATTTAAGCTCTTATGAGCTATTTGGTGTGGTGTATTTCACCCGTGTACCCGAGTTCGTTTTACTAGGTTTCCATTGGGCGAAACATTATAATTTTAATTTGGAAACTAGAAAATGTAAAGAAATGGATTAGATAAACCAATTTTATATAACATTAAAATGAATTATGTGAAATTAGTATGATCTTATAGATTGATAATAGAATACGACATTGAAATGAATCATGTGAAATTTGTATGATCCTATAGATTGATAATAGAATGTGACATTGAAATGAATTATGTGAAATTTGTATGATATTATGGATTGATGATGGAATATGAAATTGAGGTGAGTTGTAACACCCTATACCCGACTTGATTGTCAGGTTCAGGTGTTGAATGATACAATAATCCAACTCACTTAGTAGGTTTTTTTTATTCTGATTACACTACACGCTTAAACACTTAAATTAAAACTCGTTTCGGACTAAAATCAAGAGCTTACAATTCTAATTTCCCATAATAAATTACAGATTTAAAATAAGTTGCGAACACATTATGTGACCAACTTAAACTCTAAGGCGTGACCTCCAAGGATGCCCCTCTACATATATGGTACAACTACCACACCCAACTTTTCGCTTTGGCAGAGTCTGGCTTGGTCCTTCATCTTGATTTCTGAGTCTTTATCTAACTGCATTCAAGCATAAATTTTATAAGTTTAAGAGAACTTAGTGAGATATGCATATACTATGTGTAAAGTTGCATGTATCTTAGGAAATTAAGGTTCTTAACTTAGAATTTAACTCATTGAATTTCATAAGAGCATTTGTGAACTCAGTTGGCAAGACCAGTGCCTTAGTCAATCTGAGTTGTTCATTAGTGGACCTAGATCCTAAACTGGTTAATTTTGTGTTCTCTCATATGGTTTACCCCATTTACCGTTATTCCACAGTTTCAATACTCGTGATCATCGCTTTTAGCTGGTGATGCTTGACGTCTACCCAAGTACTTGCCATAACTGCGGTTCTTTAACCGAAATGCGATCTCTCTTGAGTATCCTCCTTCCCTTGGAGTACTAGTGCCCATGACGCAATTCCTACAACACTATTTCTTTCAGTATATACCTTAAAGAGGCTTCATTAGACATGCGATTCATACCTTTGGTAGAACAACAAGATCTTTACTATTTTCAAGGTCATGAAAGACTCCTATTTTCCACTATTCTTTAGTTGACTATATTGGTCAACCAGCCTTATGCATGCATTTCCTCCCACAAAGGCTCTTATTGGCCTACACAATCTTTCGGCTAACTCTTTGCCGACTTATAAATTAGGACTGTACCTTATTATAGTTTCTTCCATAATTGCTTAAATAGTGTAAGATCTACGACTTCCCTAGCGGACTCGTTTTGATGAAAACTACATTTACCTCTTTTCCTAAGGAGTGTCCTTCTCCTTTTTATCCTAACTAGGTTGAGACACTTACTTGGTTCTACTCATCCTTTGGCAAATTCCTTTTTATCTTGATAGTCTATATTTCTCAAATGCACATAGCTTATTCGTTCTTGTGACTTATCACACCAGTCACACCGCAAACTTTAATTTAAACCTTAGGGTCTCTTCTGCAGACTTCTTAAGTGTAATCCATGTTTATGTCCTGACAGACTACCCCATGTTTATTATCTTGGTGGACTACCTGTGTTTACTGTCCCTTTGGACTATCTATGTTGCCATGGCCGAGCCAAGGTCTTACACATTATTGCCCATGTCTAATGTCCTGGCGGACTCCATTGGTGGCCATAGTCGAGCTATGGTCTTACACCTTAAACCTTTTTAAGGTGTTGCCCCGAAGGACCTTATCGTCGTCACGATGTTGCTCTATAGGGCCTGTTGGCAATCGTTGGAGTGTTGCTCTATGGAATTTAAATACAATCGTTATGGTGCCGCTCCAAAGGACCAGTCAATATTATTCCTTTTCACATTTTTACCTTGATGCTTGAACACCAAAGTGTCCTCCCGCAAGGCCCAGAGCTTTGTGCAACACGATTTGCACTTAGCAACACCGTATGGTGGTATCTTAACAAGATTCTATTTCCCTATTCATCCGCCCATACCTCTATTTCACCAATTCTATACCTTGATGCTTGAACACCGTAGTGTCCCCTCTGCAAGGCTCGGAGCTTTGCACATCATGGTTTGCACCCAGTAACACTGTATGACGGTATACTAAAACCCCATTTCCCACATCCTAACTTCTTCTAACTTCTCAAATATTTCCCTCCGCACCTATAAACTCAAAATTATATAGGATTTTTCTAGTAATTTTTACCATCTTTTTACTTAAAAGAATATTAATCTTGAGTATTTGTTAATTAATTAAGTGAATTTTTCTTAAAAGTTAATAATGGGCATGAATTTATAAAGTATGCTAATTTGTGCCTTTTATATGATTTTGTGTATAAAATTAAAATATTTCATGTTATTTATTAATATGTTAAATTTACTTATGCAGCGGGACCATAGAGTTAAGTTTATTATAATGTTGTATGGACATGAGCTATTATTCTCATGTGTTGGATGGTAAGACCAAGCTTAATGGGTCATTAAGATGCCACATTGACCCAATAAAAAATATGATACATGTTGGTCAAGTGTACAAGCTAGTTGGGTCATTAACCGTCTAGTTCAAAAGAAGAGAGGCCCAATTCGACAACCACAATTGGGCAGCTGAAAAATCAATTTTGGGACAATTATTTTAAGGTCCTCTCACACTTGGGAAGAACATTGGAAATCAACACACAAGAGTTGCTTGAGAAACCATCCACCTCTTACATGATTCAAGCTTGAAATCATGCTTGAATCAAACAACCAAACCACATTCTCTTCCACATATCATGGTCGACCATAGGAGGGAGAAATCCAAGGGATTGCTGCTACTATTTTTAGTAAACTCTCCCACCTACTTCAAGTATAAATACTCATCCCTTAATCAGCACTTACTCATCTCTTCATCCCTTATTTTCACAACATTCTTCATTCACTCTCTTGCTCTCTTCATCCACCACGCCTATCATTCCATTTCTCCCTTAGTTTTTTAGTTAGCAAAAGCCTTGAAGAGATCAACTCTTGATCGACCACCTTGAGGAGCCATTAGAAAAAGTGCAACAGGAGGAGTGGAGGAAAACAACTTCAATCAGAGTCCATGAGACTGCCGAATTGAAATAGAGTTTATTCTTCTCTTACTTGTTTTAAATTAATTATGTTTGCAGTGTGTTTTGCGATCTTGACATCAATAATGGTAGCTTAAATCGCTTTAGCTAGGTTAATTGCATCAATTCAATGACATTTGTTTGATTCATGTTTAAACTGTTTATGCCTCATTCGATCATGTTTTCAATTAAATTCAAGTATGTATCATTCATATGTGATTGGATGCATTAGAATTAGCTAAGTGATCTTAACCAGATGATGGCTAGTTGACACTAATTAAAAAGTGCATGCTTAATTTAGATCCTAACCCGACTAAACTGAAGGTTCATAATAACTTTAACAAGCTCTATTATCTTGCATAGTTTTTAGGTTTATGTGATTAAACTGTTTCAAACCTAACCCATCCCTGTTACTTCACATAAATACTAAGAATCCCTTAGTTTAATATGATCAGTAAAATACATGTTTCACTAAGTAAAAAAATTCAAAAGGACTTAATTTGGTTTCCAAACTCATGAAAGATTGAGTTGCCATGGAATATTTTCCAAACATTGTTAAGCATGATGAAAATGAATCAAGTTAATTAATGTAGTTATCCTAGCCTAATTATGTTATTGATTATTAAAGTTGTGTTTCTGCTGCTAAATTCATTCATACATTTAGATAATTTGCATACTTAGATTAAAATTGCATTAGGGATCAATTTTGCATCTAGTTAAATTAATCTAGTTTAATCATCATCATTCAAATTATTGTGTTTTTATTACCAAATTGTTAACTTATAATTTTATAATTAATCGATTAACATACAAAGTCCTTGTGGAGACGATAACTCATTTACTTATTACTTGAACGACCGTATACACTTACACAAACTGAGCGTTACAGCACCACACATACATTACTCTAACACATCATAATACATATATCACGCTGATTAACCAATCATCAACTATCTACCATAAAATAATCAACATACAACTGGAAAGCTCACACAATACTATACACACAACCTACTCTTTCTTCAATCACATACACACCACAACCTTAGGCAACCTCTGTACATAAACAAGGTGATACATGGACGTCATATGACATCATCTATTATTCTGAAAGTAAGGTAAAAATACTCACCTTGCTTCCTTATCTTTGACAGCTTAGTTGGTCTGAACGCCAGAGCCTCATTTATCTCAACAGCTAAGCATGAAAATCATTTACCGGTTAAACTAAAGGTGCTCAACCCTTAAAACCTAGAATCCATAATTACAAAAATCTTTTAAGAGTTCTTACACTACCTCTTTCTTTAATTCACAAGCATAAAGGAGTAAGAAAGCTTACCATTTCCCAAGTTCCTCTACTTCCAGACTTTAATTCATACGATAGCTGCAACATGTAGAGTTTCCTTCAACCTCATCCTCTTATTCTTCAGAGTGAACAAAAAAGACAGTGCTACAGAGGAAGAAAATTTGATAAACAAAATTGAAAAGAATCCTGTTTCCACAGTCACCTATATATAGCCTTAAGGCATTGTCTCCACAGGCCAAAACAACCACTCATTCCTAATCATCCTGTCTTACACTTTGGAACCAACCAATTCTAATATAACTAAACTAGAATTAAAATCCTACTAATCATAATTCAGCCACTAGAATTTTTGAAATTCCAAGTGGAGTTCGTCGATTTACGAATCCTTTCAATTAAATCTTATCTTTCCTTAAATTTTGGGTCGATAAGATAATCGAGTGTTACTCATATGTTAAAGTGATATAAATTGGTTATATTTTGAGTTTTGCTTATAATGTCTAATGTTCATGAATACTTATGCTCATTTTGTTGTCATTTTAAGTGCCATGTCCTAGCCAAATTTATGCCTAAACTATGGTAGCTAATATGCTTATGTATGATCAAGGTAAACATAGTATTTTCTACTTGAACTTACTAAGCATTTCTATGCTTACTTTAGTTGTTTCTCCTACTTGTAGATCTTCATTTGCGGAACTCCCAAAGTTGATATTTGCGAACATCACACTATTGTTGAAACAATAGAAATATGTTCATTTTGGTTCTTTAAGTTGTGGCATAGATATAGGACCATTATGTCTTATAAATGGTCACCTTGATATGGATGCAATAGTTGGATTGTGGTTAACATTGAAACTGCATGATTTTGGTCATGATTAATGCTAATAGATGTGAAGATTTAATGCTTTCATAAGTTAGATATGTTAAAGATTGCATTGTGAATTGTTTTGGTAAGTTAGGTTAGTGAATGGTTTGAAAATGGTTAAGTTTTGGTCATGAATTTTTATGCCATTGGAACTTTTGTTTTCAAAGGCATTATAGACTTGAATTGGTATGAAACGGCATGAACTGATATTGGTAATATTGGCATGTGCAAAGGTGAAATGAAAGGTATTGGTTGAAAGCATGAAATATGTACCAAATGTGATTTTTGTCAAAACAGGGGTGATGTCGTGACCATAGGTCCTTTAACATTGCGACATAGATCGACAGTGAGTGACGTTGCAATCTTAAGATTTCAGAAGTCGCGACATAACTTACTGACAGATGATGTAGCGACGTGAAAACTCTGATGTCGTGACGTCAACTCGCAAACTTTGCAAAATTTTTAATTAAGTATTTATCCGACCTCGGGTTAGTAAAAGAGCTTTCATAAGCTCATATAAGACCTGGAAATGATTTTACGTCATATCAAAACTTGTTTTATACTAGTAAGCATGTTGTATTGATTGAAATGTATCAAAATGTGTTGTAGTTGCTCTGGCAACGAATGTAGCATCTTGTAGCTCAAACCTGACGGTCGAGTTGGGCAAGGGGTGTAATATTTAGTGGTATCAGAGCTACGGTTTAGTCGATCTTAGGATTAAATCGTAGTGTTTGTCAAGTCTAGAAATACATGCCACAATAGTCTGTGATAGTGTGATGCATCTTGATCCAAATTGGTTTTGATTTTCAATATAGATTATCCATGTTGATTAATTCAAATCAAGATGTGAATGACAAAGTAGAAAGTAATAATTTTGGCTCTGATCAGGGAGCTCAAAGTTTGCCCGTTCCGCAAGGGTTAGGAGGTGAGATTAGAGACGTCTTTATGAACATGATGAACTAGTGGTTCAATCAGTTTATGGGAGCTACCCCTTTAGCTCCCCAACAATAAGTGCCACCTCCTCCACCTGTAATGCCTAGTGGCACAACCTCAACCCAAGCTCATATTCCAGTACCTATTGCCCACCTTCCATTTTAGAAACTTCACAAGTGCGGGGTAGAGGGGTTTAAAGGAAAAAAGGATGACGTCCCAACAAAAACTGAGTATTAGTTAGAAAATACCAAGAGGATCTTTGGTGAGCTGATTTGTACCCCAAAGGGCACTGTAAGTGTGCAATATCCCTACTCAAGGAGGCAACGTATCTATGGTGGACTACTTTGATGTCTATAACCCTGAGATATCGGGTAAATTGGATGTTCTTCCAAGTTAAATTTAAAAACAAATACATTAGCTGGCTATATTTAGAAAAGAAGAAAAGAGAGTTAATGGAGTTGAAACAGGGAGATATGACCGGAGCTGAATATGAACAAGAATTCATTAGCCCGAGTAAATATGCTCCGGAACTCATGACCACCGAAGCAAACATGTGCACCAATTTTGAATAGGGATTGAAAGAAGACATTCGAATGTTGGTTGGAGCTTTTTAGGTAAAAGAGTTTACCGTTTTATCTGAGGGAGCTTAGAAAATAAAAAAAATGCAAAACAAGGAAAGGAAAGCTAAGTCCAAGACTCGAAGTTTCAATAAACGTAGTATGGCCAGAACATTCTCGGTACCACCAGCCAAGAAGAGAGAAGTGCCAAGGCCGAGTAATCCGCGACCTCAAAATATGTTAGTAGGTAGTGCGGGAAGTGCCCGTAATGTGAGTAGACGAGTTTGTGAGTACTGTGGAAAGGGTAATGAAGGAGAGTGTAGGCTGAGAAAGGGAGCTTATTTCAGATGTGATTCCACAGAACATTTTATGAGAGATTGCTCGAGAAGGGCATATATTTGCAACTGGTGGGCTACAAAGTCAGTGCCAGCCTCATAGAGAGGTAGAACGCCAGGAATCAATAGTAGTGCTAGTGGCAATCAGGGAGGATCAAAGGAGACATCTCTAAGATTTGACGCTCGTGCATTGAGTTTTCGTAAGTTGATATGACAAATTAGGCTTTCCTGATATACTTAAGGACCTTATTCTTAAGCAAAGTAGCGTCTTTTCATATTTTTTTTGTAATTTTTAGATTTTAAATTAATAAGTGTAAATACCTTAGTTTTACTCATTTTGATACCCAAATTGGCTAATGGTGCCATTGGGGGCCTTAATGTATGTTGGGTGATGTAGGAACGAGTTAGAGGTTGAAAACGAGTGAGAATGACACCAAATGAGATGATATTGCGATATTCAAAACTTGGAATCGCGATACCTCCAATAGACTCGAGATTAGAGACCACCCTTTAGTGGTATCTGACTGCCTCCCTATGTACCAACCCCAAAAGTGAGAATGCAACACCCCTAACCTTTCTCCGTCGCTAGATTAGGGTTACAGAGCATTACCAAACATTTGGAATAACGTTTAACATTACAATATTAAATAAATTAATCTTGTTAAAAACCAATCAAACATATGCACTTGGTCCCTAAATCGAGCCTTCCAAAATAGCTTAGAAGCAATTCAGGACTAATTTGAAGAAAGACAAGGGATTTGGGAAAAACATGCAAAACTTGAAAACAGGGGTCACACGGCCGTGTGGCTAGGCCGTGTGATATAGCCCAGGCCGTGTAACAATTGAACAAAGGAACACACGACCGTGTCCTATCTCGTGTCTCCACCCATGTAACCCATTGAGTTGGGTTACACGGCTGTGTAGTGGGTCGTGTAGCTCTCTAACTGGCAATCCATGGTCGTATTGTAGGCCGTGTAACTCACTGACTTAATATACTAGGAATTTACAAATGACAGACGACTGTGTCGCCAAGACGTGTGTGTCACACGGTCGTGTGACAGCCCGCGTCCTAGGCCATGTGATCCATAAATTGAGCCTAAAACAAGCCATTTTAAAGCCAAAACACACCTAACCATCCATTCTATTTGTGCAAACATTCAAGAGATTTAAACGTCATTTAATTACACCTAAACATACCATTTTAAACATTCTATTTCATCTAACCAATATGCTATTCAAAGACACTGCATTTGTGTCAAAACATCATTGATCAAATGAAAGGAACATAACCACATTTTAAGCATAGAACCTAGTTCTTTTATCTACCAAATGATATCACATATGAACCTTTACATGCCATCACAAACATACCAAAAGGATCTTATATACAAGCACTTAAAAGTGGCCAAAATGACCTAACTTGGTAAGGCATTAAAGCCCGTCAAACCAACATAAACTTCAAAGCATATGCATATCAAAACATCCATTACACATTCAAGAAATATCGTTACAAAAGATCCTATACATGCCATATGTAACTTTGGCCAAATTACTCAAAAACTACCGAAATGGTTGCTGGATAGTGAGATTGATCCCTGACAAGCTTCCAATCGGTCGAGCTTCCGATAATCTATAAATTAAAAGAAAGTAACTACGTAAGCAATGAGTGCTTAGTAAGCTCGTATAAACTCAAACATAACTTACCATTTCTTTAATAGAAACTATAGAATAAACATGATATCATTACCGAGACCATAAGCTTAGTAAAAGCCTATACAAATACCATCAAACTCACAAGTTAGTAGGCTCATCCATGATGCATGTGAATTCAACCATAATATAAATAGATTTTCATATGCACATCATTTATTACATTAGCCTTTTCATGGATCATGATTCAATATCCCATTGTGTACTTACCATGCCATTGCTTTACTTACCCATTGAACCATCTAGAATTACATCAGATACTAGGGAATGCTCACACACATAGTCTACCTGTCCATATAACCGTAACCTTTTCTTTACAATAGTTCTAACACGAGCTGTGGGTCGGAAAGTTAGCTACATGATGCTGCTCCCATGAGTTGTGGAGAATCCGCAACAAATGCAGCACCTCAGCCATCGGTAGGACATTCAAGACCAGCACCTGAAACATGAAATCCCTAATGACATGTTATTCGTATGCTAAGAATTCTTAAGGTTCAAATGAGATTAGTTATCCATGAATTATTCATAACATTGATACATTTATATTCAAGTCCATTTATAACTAACACAATATAATAAATAGCCAATTTAACTAACATTAATATGATTAAAATTCATACGAACTTACCTCGACAACTATGGTCGTAATAGTTGAGTCAAAGACTAATATGGTCTAAATAAATAATTTCATTCGATTAAGTACTTCAAGTATTCAATTCAATTCAATTCAATCCATAATTCATATTTATGTAAATTACAAAATTACCCCTAATATTTTAACCTTTAATAATTTAGTCCTTAAGCTCATAACTTGAAATTTAACCATTTTAACCTAAAATCATGTTAACCAATTCTACTAAGGACCTTGGTACAACCCATAATTATCAACATTTCACAATAAAACCTACAGATTTACACTTTCAACAATTTAATCCCTATTTCAAAATTCATCAAAAATCACTTAACAAAACAAGTTTGTTTTACAACAAAGATTAATAATCTATCAAATAACTTCATAACCTATTAAAAAAACCATGGCAAGTCCCTCAACCTTTAACAATTTTGTAATTTAACCCTCAGGCTAGCTAGATTAAGCTAAAACGAACTTATAAACATAAAAATCACTAAAAGCTAACCTTAAAAACACAAGCATGCAAGAAATGTGTTTGGCCGAACCTTCAATACTCTCCCATAGAATTTTCAGCACTCATTTTACTCAGGCAAGAAGATGACCTTGCTTGTTTTCTTTTAATTTATGTTACTAATTTTCTAAATTACTAATTTGTCCTTTAAAAACTAACCAAATTTCATGCATTTACTCATCAAAGTCATCCACCATAAAAGCAATTGTGATAATTACCATCTAAGTCCATTATTTTGTCTTTCCATAACCATTTAATCCTTTTAACTAGAAGAATTCAACTTTTACACCTTTTACGATTTAGTCCTTTTTACCTAATTAACCATTTAAACTTCAAAATTTCTTAACGAAACTTTAATACGACTTTAAGATAATCTCATAAACTTTAAATAAATAATAAAATAATAACCCAGTTGTCAGAATTGTGGTCCTGAAATCACTATTTCTGACACCATTGAAAATGGGCTGTTACAGAGAACACTAATACAAAAGATACGAATTAGGCAGTGTTCGCAAGTATGCGGGTTAGGTTGTAATATAGATTTGTACAATAAAGTACTGGAAATACTTTGAGGATCGTACTTCAAGGATCGTACCCAAAAGAGGTTTGACTAAACTAATATTAACTTATACTCTAAAAGTTTTAATTAGTATTTTAGTTAAATTATATTACGACTAATCATAATTTGATAATAATAAAAGGGTTTAATAAAGGACTAAACTAATGAAAAATATAGATTGTAGAATTTATCAGAATTAAATGTAAAAAAACTAACTTGTTTCAGTGTCCATAATTAACTCCTACTTCAGGTTTTATTCAATCATCTAGTAAGTAACCTAGCAGGGGCTCTCGGCCTTCGACTAACCTAATGAGTCAATAAGAACTACTTATCTCTTGATGTCATAAGTTAGACCGGGTCAGGGTAAGGTTTTCACGGTAGTTAATATCGATTTCAGGTTCATTCCTACCTACATGACTTTTTGGGGTCGTCAATCCTAGGGTTTTAGATTCTTCCTTTCCCAACCAACTGGTTTGTTAAGAAACCCCACATAGGTGTTAATTAATCCCAAATCCACTTGTTAATATCCTTAACGGATTAGTTTTTCATGGATCTAACGCATACAATAGAATTGATTTGAAAGATAAACATTTGTTAAAGATTAAGAATAAAGATGAAAAAGATCCTAATATAAATATATATATAGCGGTGTGAATAATAATCCGTTATGAGTTGATAGATCTACAATCCAAATCCAGCAAAAAATGAAATAAAAATGAAAATAAAAATTACAAGTGAGAAATCTATACTAAAATGAAATAAAATTAAACTAAGGAAAAAAAATCTCCTCTAAACTATTATGAGCAATTATTTTTGTAGGCCTAGGGTTAGCAGCTGGTCCTTGACCTAAACTGGGTGACTGATCTTCTTTAAAGTTCATTGTGCAAATGAAAACTCCCGTGGTCCATTAAATGACCTTGTTGTCATGACACCTTCTGGCCTGTGTCATGACACTAATGATAGTTTGCTTATTAGGGCATGTCTGTGTCGCGATACCCTTTGTTCTATGTTGCGACATCTTTGGCAAACTTCTCTTTGTGTACTTTGCTTGTTGTATTGTGACATCCAAGCTTCATTTTGCAATATTGCGAGTAGTCCACTGTCTTTTTGCCTCTGAATGATGTTCTATACACTCACCAAAAATATTAGTCTACCTTTAGTCCTACCTTAACCCACAAGGTCATATAAATGGCCTAAATTGCTTGTTTTATTACATAAGTAGTAAAAGTGAAAACTAAATAAAAACATAACGAAATTGCTTTCCTACGAGCTCATTAAGTACAAAAAGTAGTTTAATTTGCTACAATGAATTATGGTAGATTAGTACCACAATACCCACGTTAGATATCGCAATATCCACCTTCCACAAAGACCCTTAAGTTTGAAACTGTTTGAGGTATCACGATATCTCCTTCCCTAGTATCGTGATACCGATATCGTGAAGGGACAAAATTGGACAAAAAAGGGTAGTCTTTGTCCACCCGAAGCACCAATCATTGAAGGCCTATTTAAGGGTGTTTTGGGCACATAAATTGGGTTAGAATAGCTTCTATATAAGAAAAAATTTGGCTGAGAGAGAAAAGAGGCCAGGTTACCTTAGTTTAAGCTTAGTTTTCCTTAGGTTTTCTCTTAGCTTCTCTTCCTCTTCTTCTAGGGTTTCTTATTTTCATTTCCTTAGCTGTAGATTTTAGATTTCCCAATAACTTTTCTTCATGTTTTAGTTGTTCTTAGTGTTAGTTATGTTAGTTACCATTGTAGCTTAGGTTTATTTGCACCTTTAATCCTTGTACCTTGGTTGTAAGACATTTCCAAATTTAGTTTAATGTATTTCAGTTTCTTTTACTTTGCATTTGTTAAAGTTTGTTCCTTTTATGTTTATTTCTTTAGATTTTCTTGTTGAATTCTTCTCTTTACTTGCATTTTAGCTTTTCTTGCATAAAAATCTCAACTTTTATACTTTTCTCAAGCTTTACTTTAATGGCTTCTTTGCTTTCTATTTTCATGGTTGTTAGTTTTATTTCAAGCATGAGTAGCTAAACTTTTAAGAGGGTTGCTTAATGAAATGTTATGAACTGATTTTTGGATGAATGATTAAATTGTAATAAATTGGACTAATTTTAATGAATATAAAAACTTAGGATTTATGACCTTAAGGGAACATTTAGGCGAGTGAGACCGAGAGGAGATCTTGTTGCGCACCAATTCATTAGTCCTGGGTTAACCTGTAACACCCTTGACCTGACCCGATCTACCAGATCCAAATCTCGGGTGTTACGTCCTTCTTACTTATGTAACTGAAAATTTCCTATTTCTTATTAATTCATTCATGTAAACGCCTTTCTATAAATGTATGAATATTTTATTGGTGTACATTGTATGGTTACACTTACATTTCGTTTACGTACAATTGATTATCTATGGCTGCTACAGATTTTCTTGTAAAAATACAATGTATGGTTATTGTTTCGACTCAATAAGATTTCAGACCTTTTTACTTTATCTCTTAGTCTATTGGGTATACTTTTGGACACTACTTAACGAACTTCAGCACAGACTTTGACAAGCCACTTGTTTTCCTCTGTATGCATAACTGCCTAGCACACTGCTTCCTTGGCGTAGCCTTGGCATTGTCTCTCGGTGCTTATTCCTTTATAGACTTGAAAATAAAACAACTTTTTTAAATTCGTAAGAACTTAGTAAGATAAACCTTAATATAATTTTTTCATTCATTCTACATCGTATATGTTGTTTTACGCATCCTTAGAGTGTTTCTTGACCTTTCTACCTTTTTTGTGGGTACAATACTGAGGCTACCTTATTTATTTATTTCTTTCTTTTGAACTATTTTCCTTCTCTTGTGCGTACTATACTTAACATCTCTTTACCTTTTATTTCATTCCTTAAATCTTATCTTTACATAATCCTTAACCTCTTCACTTACCTTATTATCATGCTTAATAACTTATTCTATACTCATTAGTATTATCATAATCTATGGGCGGGGTAGACTGCACCCAATACTTATCTCAAAATTTTCCTATATCTTCCATACTTTAGAGCACTTCCTATTCTTACTTTTAAATCATATATTTTCCTCACCACGTACTTTGGCGCATACTAGCCTTTCTATTCATCCCTTGTAACTAAAAAGGGTTCACCATTCATTCGGTGTTCGCCCAAAGGCATTATCTTTAGATGGCCATCATGAGATGCATTCTTTAGATTCTGCCATGAAGGTGCTCCTTTCCAAAAGTAGCCAAGAGGCTTTCCTTTTAGAGTCTCACCATGAAGACGTCCTTTTAATAGAGATAGCCACAAATACATCCTCTTAACAAAGATAGTCACAAAGACTTCCTTTTAATAGAGATAGCCACAAAGGCATACATCTAACTAAGATAGCCACAAAGGCATCCTTTTAACAAAGATCACCACAAAGGCTTCCTTTCAGAGATTACCAAAAAAGCTTCCGTATTATAGAGATCGCCACAAAGGATTCCTTTCAGAGATAGCCACAAAGGCTCACTTATACATAAATTGGTGTTTTTGACGATAAGGATTTGCCTAAACTCACCGTCGTGAGTATAACACCCCAAATTCGGTCTAAACGTTATGACCGAATCTGGCGATGTCACATTGTAACACCCCTTACCCGTATTCGATGCCGGAATAGGGTATGAGGCATTACCAGAACACATACACTTATAAACATGTTAAACCGAGTTATAAAGTTTCATTCAAATTTAAACTCTTCAAAATTTTAACATGCTTTTATAAATCTTCACGTTATAACTTCAAAATACTATATTTGTAACAAATAGGGTTTTTGAGACCCAATACATACTCATGCAATTCAATACTTCATTTCCATTTCATTTAATTCACGATTTTCATGTTCATGATTCAATTCAATTTCTCAATCCAATATACATTTCAATACCACAATAATTCATTTAATTCAAATCATATCATTTGCAATTTCCATTTAATTCACGTACAATTCAATTTCATTAAGTTCAATACTAATACATATTTATCGTTTAACTTAACATCCCTTTTTTGCATCATTTTACACTTCAAGCATGAACCTAGTATTTCATTTCCTTTCCACTCTCGTTTCCTATGCATATCACACAAGATATAAACATTACACTCAACCATAGTCGCAAGCTAGTCTTTTTGAAGACTAACCACATGATAAACCATTTTAATAAAGATTACAAACTTTAAACCTTACCACCCTTTTATGATCACAAACATATTTCCATCTAGACATTTACCATCTCAATGCATAATTTTATAAATTTAATGTGGCGGAATCCAACCACAACTTGGCCAAAGCCTAAGCATACACACCAAACATGCTAGCCAAATAAACATATAGTATAAGCATTATAAGCATGGATAAACACCACATTTATTTATGTATCAAACTTATCAACATAAGTTAATTCATAAACCATTTCTGACATTGCTACATACCAAATCATATACCAAGTATACCACATACACATACTATTAAACTTTATTTTCTCACATGAACTTTAACTATAACTAATAATGCACAATTATTCTTTAAAGTTTCCCCTATTTTTACCCAGAGCTACAGAACTCCAAATTAAGATCTGTAAATTTTCCCCAAAACTAGATTCACATATATTCTTACCATAAAATTTTTAGAATTTTTGGTTTAGCCAAATAGTACAGTTTATTCTTTAAAGTTTCCCCTATTTCATTGCTCGACAATTCTGACCTCTCTTCACTAAAAATTAATTATCTCATTTTACAGAATTCAGATATTGTTTCTGTTTGTTTCTATTGAAAATAGATTCACTAAGAATTCTAAACATATAAAATTTATACCATAATTATTTTTTGTAAAATTTTTGAAAATTTTCCAAAGTCAGAACAGGGGATTCCTAACTCATTCTGACTTCATCTAACTAAACTTCAAATATCTCAAAATATATAACTCTTTTGCTTGTTCTGTTTCTTTTATGTGAAACTAGACTCATTCAGATTCCATTTCATATATTATTCAGCCTCTAATTCAATCTTCACCATTTTTGGTGATTTTTCAAAGTCACACAACTGTTTCTATCTAAACTATTTTATTGCTAAATGTACTCTTTCATAATTTCACTTTTTCGCTTTCAATCACAATTCAATTCAAAATTCACTTTTCCATTTCTAAGTCGATATTCAATTCAATTCCACACCTATATTCGATATTCAATTACAATTAGTCAATTTTCCGATGAACACTTCGGAATAATAACAGATACTCGGTGGATTCAGCACATAGCAACCACCTTATTAATCAATGAAGTCCAGTGAAATCAGCACATAACAACCACTTTACTAATCAATGATGTTTGGTTCACATCGTAGCCTGCACATAGTATTACACATGTGACCATTAGCATTCGATACGCGTAGAAGCCTGCACATAGTACTACACATGTGATTGAAACTATCCGGTACGCATAGTAGCTTGCACATAGTACTACACATGCGACCTATCATTTTGATACACGTAGTAGCCTGCACATAGTACTACACATGTGACCATCACTTTCACTTTTACATAGTGGCCTACACACAATTCGTGCCACACATGTGATCATTTCTGTCACTTCATTCGTATCCCTCTTTATTCCAAAGGTTCATTCGGGAATTTTTCACTTTTTCTCTCACTTTTCTTTTTATCGATCAATTTCAATTTCTCGTCTTTCTTGATTTATAACATTACATTTAACTTATATAACCTTCACACTATTCATTCCAGTCCAAAAATCATACTTCAAAAAAATTACATTTTTGCCCCTAAAGTTTCACAAAATTACAATTTTGACCCTAGGCTCGTAAAATAATTTTTATTCAATTTCCTTGCATTTTAGGCCTAGATGAACCATTTTCATAACTATAGCAGTCCACAATACTCACTTATTCACACACTTGTGACATATTTTATAACTTTTACAAATTAATCATTTTAGGCATTTTCATCGAAAATTACTTAGTACAAATCGTTTATCACACTCCAAACATTCATATTCTTCCATAAAACATCAAAATACATGCATATCATTCATGGGTAAATTTTTAAACACAAACCCTAGTTCAAAACAAGGGTAAAAATAGGTAAATCTTGTTACGAGGATTTCAAAAACGTAAAAATCATTAAAAACAAGGATAGAACGGACTTACAATCGAGCTTGGAAGCTTGAAAAACCCTAGCCATGGTTTCTCCATGCAATATTCGGCCTAGGGGTTGAAGATGGACAAAAATTGGCTTTTAATTTTGTTTTTACTAACTAAATTACCAAAATGCCCTTAATGAAAAACATTGGAAACATGCCCAACCATACCGATTTTTGTCCACCAACTGAACCAATGGTCTAATTACCATATAAAGACCTCCAATTTAAAATTTCATAACAATTGAACACCTTTAATATATAGAACTCAACTTTTGCACTTTTTACAATTTAGTCCTTTTGACTAAATTGAGTGCGAACGAAATTTTCTTGAAATCATTTTGTGAAATCGTAGACCATAAAAATATAAGGAAAATAATTTTTTTTCTCGTCGAATTTGTGGTCCCGAAACCACTATTTCGATTAGCCTCAAATTCGGGTTGTTACAACTCTCCCCCCTTTAGGAATTTTCGTCCTCAAAAATCTTACCAGATAGTAGATTAATGATTTGCTTCCACACAGTACATTTCAAATTCACACATGATTTTGGGCTTTCATATCTTTTATAAATAATCACATAGATTCATAAGATAATCAGGATAGCAATATTTCAGCATCTGAAGCTACACAAAGTATCAAAAAAATCCATATAGAATGATATCCATTCCGATGATAAAAAAATGTCTAGAAAGATCAATGTCACTCATAATTAATGGAATCCAAAGTAACAAAAGCAATATAATCTTTACGTATATTCAATAGAACAATAACCAGTAGAAACAAAATATTAGCCTCACTCAGACTTTATCGTCGATTTTCATATTCACACAAGGGAATATGTAATAGCCCGATTCTGGGCCTAGTCGGAATAGTGGTTTCGGAACCACAAATCTGACAAGGAAAAATATGGTTATTATTATATTTTTATGGTCTACAATTCCACGAAAAAAATTCGTTCGAAAATTTCGACGTTTGGGCACTCAATTTAGTCAAAAGGACTAAATTGTAAAAAGTGCAAAAGTTGAGTTTTACATGTTAGAAGTGTCTAATTGTTATAAAGGTATAAATTGGGGGTCCTTATGTGGTAATTAGACTATTAGTTAATTGATGGACAAAAATAGACATAAGAAATGGGTGAAATCGATTTTTTTAAATGGGGGTATTATGGTCATTTGGTAATAAAAAGAATAAAAAGGGAAAAAGATGACAAAAATCATCATCTTCTCCATAGTGAACGAAATCAGCAAGGGGGAAGCCATATTTAGGGTTTTCAAACTTCCAAGATCCATAGTAAGTGATTCCAAGCCCCGTTTTTAATGTTCTTCGCATTTTTGGAATCCTCGTAGCTCGGTTTAGCTTATTTTATCAATAATTCATGTTAGGGTTCATATTTGGAAAAATACCCATAGGTGAAATGTGTTTATTTTGCTGTTTTATGGTGGAATATGAAGCTAGAATTTATGTTAAACAACTTTTTCTAAGTGATTTAAAGCAAAAACGAGTAAATCGACAGAATCGTTAAAAATATTTATTGTTCATAAGTGTATCTTAGAGTGAGAATTTGATGTTGCCATAGAAGGGAAAAGTGTTCAAAATGTTGTAAAACATAAGAATAAGGTGTGAAATTTAATTTTCGAGCTTGGGGACAAAGATGTAATTATGCAAAAGTTTAGGGACAAAATTGTAATTTTTATAAAATTTGAGTCGAAGCTTGTTTTAATAAATGTGAATATTATACAAGTTCAATTTTCTGTTATAGATCAAGAAAGACGAGAAATCAACCTTAATCGGGGAAAAGAGAAGATTGAGGATTAAATTGCAAAATCTTTACATTTTGTATCGAGGTAAGTTGTATGTAATTAATACATTGTTATAATTATTTTTGTTATATTTCATGACAATATACGTGAAAGGATCGATATTATAATATGTTTTGGACAAATTGTAAATATATTTGGAAAGTAAGAATCTTTGTGAAATTGTCGTAATAGTAAAAAATTTGAGTAAGGATATCGATGAACACGTGTGTAGTACTGTGTGAAGGCTACTACGTGTATCGATAAATAATGGTCACATGTGTAGTACTAAGTGAAGGCTACTATGTGTACCGAGAAGTTTTGAGCACGTGTGTAGTACTGTGTGAAATCTACTACGTGTGTCGGTAAACTATGGTTACATGTGTGGTGCTAAGTGAAGGCTACTATGGATACCGGAAATATTTGGTCACGTATGTAGTACTATGTGAAGGCTACTACGTGAGCCGTAAAACTTGATCACGTGTGTAGTACTATGTGAAGGCTACTACGTGAACTGTAAAACTGATCACGTGTGTAGTACTATGTGAAGGCTACTACGTGTATCGAATGATAAAAATAATATGAGTAGTACTGAGTGAAAAGTTCCGAATATTATTTTTTTATACCGTCATGACGATGAAATATGAGTATGTGATCGGAATGTGATAAGTTGTGAAAGTGATTGAAGTGATGAAGTTTGCGTTGTGTTATAAAATAAATGGTTATAGTGCTATCTGAATAAGGAATGTTGGAATAGAGCAGATTTGGACAATGACGGTGATATTAGTTTGAAAAATCACCAAAAATTAGAGAAATTTAGTTAGAGGCTGAATAATAAATGAAATTGAAGCTGAATGAGTCTATTTTCATATGGAAGAAACAGAGTAAGCAAAGGAGTTGTATATTTGGGGATATTTAAATTTTATTGAGACAGGGTTGGATTGATTTCGAAATCCCCTGTTCCAAATTTGGAAAATCACCAAAAATTGTACAAAAATAATTATGGCTTGAAATTTACATTATTGAATTACTTAATGAGTCTATTTTTAAGAGAAAGAAATGATAACATTTTTTGAATTTTGTACAAAGAGTTAAATAAATTTTAGTATGGAGAGGTCAGAACTGTCAGGCAGTGAAATAGGGGAAGGTTTAAAGAATAAACTGTACTAATTTGCTGAACAAAAAAATTCTAAAAATTTTATGGTGGAAAGGTATATGAGTCTAGTTTTAGGGAAAATTTATGGATCTTAATTTGGAGTTCCGTATCTCTGGATAAAAATAATTTAGCGACTGTGATGCAGAAAAACAGTTTGCTGGAAATTGAATAAATGATAGATTTATGTGTGATAGAAATTTTATTATATATGATATTATTCTAGAAATTTATTTATCGATTACATACATAGTTTCTAAGCTATAAGCTTACTCCTCTTTATTTTTCTTTTGTTTTATAGTGATATTAATCAGCTTAGGAATTGGACGGAGTCAGGACATCATCCTCACTATCATCATCATCTTTTGGGTATTTTGCAACCAATACTTTTGAAAAATGGCATGTATAGATGACTTTATGTAATGTGGTATAAATATGTATATATATAGTATTGTTCGGTTAAATATGTTGGAGTTTATTAATGGATAAATTATGTCTGAATATATATAACTATAATTGGTTGGAAATATTGAAGTTGGTTGAAATTGTGTTTGGAAATCTGCAGGGGGTTTTATGTAAAAATAAGCAGAAATGCTGCCGAAATTTTTACAAAAAAAAGTAAGTGTTTGAGTTCTAGTAATACCTCATACTCTGTTTCGGTAAGGAACACGGGTAAGGGGTGTTACAGAATAAATACCAAAAAAAGACATGGCAATGTCGAACATAACCCAAACAAACCAATAATTCTTTCATCTATTAATATGTTTAGCTAATGTTTTCATACGATAAGAATTCTTTTTGAAACTAAACAGTCACATATACCTCTGAGGATAATTGTACACACAGAATGTCAAAAAGGAATCATAGTAATTACCCCATTATAGCTATTGTACTCAGCTATTAATACAATACAAACATTACTCAATTGTCTAATTCTGTCATCAGAATTTTTACATTATCGCTTTACTAACAGAAATTGATCCAGAAAAACTTCCGGTTAATTCTTTCTTTAAATAACATACCTGAATAAATCATTTAATTGGATTTAACTTTTTTTGTGACAGTAACTTTACATAATCTGAGTAGTTTTCAGAACTATCCAATATCTCTCTTTTTATATTGTCTTCATTTGCTAACTCATTCACTTTTCCGACCATATTATTAATCTTCCGCACACAAACTTCTGTAACACTACACTCGTAAGCTTATTCAACCAAAATCTTACAAATTTCATTGTAACATTTTATTGATATGGGGGGTAAGTGTAGTAAAGCCTCAAATTTATCTTACACATAAATGCGCATAACACATACTATCACAAATAGCCAATTCATTACTAATTTCACATTCTCAAAGCATTTAATAAACTTTTGCTTTTAATCACTTTTGTTCTCAACACATAATTCATATGCCAACTTAAATCACTAATTCACAATCGAAATTTCTATATAGCATCATAATCCAAATATCATAACTCATGTGCTCATATAATTGTAACATTTATCAATAACAAAATGTTATACTCTTTGATCCATACCTTTATGAGTTTCAACTCATAATCAATACATTTTCACTCAAACATTTAAGTGTTTACTTCTATACTATCAAAATTAATTCAGTTGAAAAACATATCTGTCTCATCAAGATAATTTTCGTCATAAAACAATACTGATAAGGGGGTGATGGTGAGGTCATAAAGCTTCTAACTTGCTCTCTTAGATACATATATATATGACTTTGCATTCATCATCAATGTAATACCATCATAAACATGTAGTTCATTCCAAGCAAATTAACACATCTATTTATTATGAATATTTTCTGTCACCCACAATTTCACACAATGAATTTACTTATATCTAATTAAATTCCAATACTTAGCTTCCATTTTACTTACCGACATTTATTCAATTAGAGAACGTCTTACAGAATTGAGTACTTCATTTTCTCTATGCCATAGTCCAACTATGGTCTTACACATATTTATATATTGATGCCATAGCCCAGCTATGGTCTTACACAGTAGCACATATCACACTGATGCCACATCCTGGATATGGTCTTATATGGAAATCACATATCACATGTTGCCATGGTCCAACTATGGTCTTTTTCGTCAATTCATCACATATCACTGAACGAAAGTACTCATTCCTGCGTTCTACTCAATTTAATCTTCTAATTCAGTTTTCATACTATTATAATATTCATGGTTCAATAATAAAGACATAAAACAAAACATCATATTGCCTCTAATTTAACAATTAAATATAAGATTCTATTATATGAACGTACTGAGTTCACTTATTCAAGAAGATGTACATAAACACACATTCCATCTATTTAAGTAAATTCGCTTACCATATTCACTTAATCAAATATGTTGAGCACATAGCATCATATAATTACCAACATACTTGGATGAGCTTATCACAACATAAACTTTCATTTCGTTTTTTTTTCTTTTTTTCAACTTATGATCATCTCTTTTCATACATGAACACATACATATCACGAATTTTTATTCTTACCTTTCCAAATTCCAACATAACGTGAGCATATTTCATTTATGTCAATATCATTTTCAGCATTATCGAAAATAGCTTGGTTGAAAATCATCTCTGTCTTAACAAAACAATTTCGTTAGAGCCTGGAGATATCACACCATCATGAGTCATAACATGGCATGTATAGCTGGACTCACATATGCTATGTTTGGTCTGAGAACCGACTAAACCGTAGCTCTGATACCACTAAATATAACACCCCAAATTCGGTCTAAACGTTATGACCGAATCTGGCGATGTCACATTGTAACACCCCTTACCCGTATTCGATGCCGGAATAGGGTACGAGGCATTACCAGAACATATACACTGATAAACATGTTAAACCGAGTTATAAAGTTTCATTCAAATTTAAACTCTTCAAATTTTTAACATGTTTTTATAAATCTTCACGTTATAACTTCAAAATACTATATTTGTAACAAATAGGGTTTCTGAGACCCAATACATACTCATGCAATTCAATACTTCATTTCCATTTCATTTAATTCACGATTCTCATGTTCACGATTCAATTCAATTTCTCAATCCAATATACATTTCAATACCACAATAATTCATTTAATTCAAATCATATCATTTGCAATTTCCATTTAATTCACGTACAATTCAATTTCATTAAGTTCAATACTAATACATATTTATCGTTTAACTTAACATCCCCTTTTTGCATCATTTTACACTTCAAGCTTGAACCTAGTATTTTATTTCCTTTCCACTCCCGTTTCCTATGCATATCACACAAGATATAAACATTACACTCAACCATAGTCGCAAGCTAGTCTTTTTGAAGACTAACCACATGATAAACCATTTTAATAAAGATTACAAACTTTAAACCTTACCACCCTTTTATGATCACAAGCATATTTCCATCTAGACATTTACCATCTCAATGCATAATTTTCTAAATTTAATGTGGCGCAATCCAGCCACAACTTGGCCAAAGCCTAAGCATACACACCAAACATGCTAGCCAAATAAACATATAGTATAAGCATTATAAGCATGGATAAACACCACATTTATTTATGTATCAAACTTATCAACATGAGTTAATTCATAAACCATTTCTGAAATTGCTACATACCAAATCATATACCAAGTATACCACATACACATACTATGAAACTTTATTTTCTCACATGAACTTTAACTATAACTAATAATGCACAATTATAAACATCATTTCTTTTAAATTGTTTATCGATTATAATCGAGCATATGGCCAAATATACACAAATAATTCATATGTTCTTCCAATTTTCCTCCCCCTCCTCTCCATTCCACATCCTTAATGTGTATAACACATTTAAAAAACATTAACTACAATTTCACTATTCACTCACATGTATATTCAAAGCTGTCTATTCGAGTTAGAGGCACTAAATTATTTTTACCTGGAGATATAGAACTCCAAATTAAGATCAGTAAATTTTCCCCAAAACTAGATTCAAATATATTCTTACCATAAAATTTTTAGAATTTTTGGTTTAGCCAACTAGTACAGTTTATTCTTTAAATTTCCCCTATTTCATCGCTCGACAGTTCTGACCTCTCTTCACTAAAAATTAATTATCTCATTTTACAGAATTTTTATATTGTTTCCATTTGTTTATATTGAAAATAGATTCACTGAGAATTCTAAAAATATAAACTTTATTCCATAATTATTTTTGTACAATTTTTGAAAAATTTCCAAATTCAGAACAGGGGATTCCAAACTCATTCTGACTCCGTCTAAATAAATTTCAAATATCTCAAAATATATAACTCTTTTCCTTGCTCTGTTTCTTTTATGTGAAAATAGACTCACTCAGATTCAATTTCATATATTATTCAGCCTCTAATTCAATCTCCACCATTTTTGGTGATTTTTCAAAGTCACACAACTGTTGCTGTCTAAACAGTTTTATTGCTAAATGTACTCTTTCATAACTTCACTTTTTCACTTTCAATCACAATTAAATTCAAAATTCACTTTTCCATTTCTAAGTCGATATTCAATTACACTTAGTCAATTTTCTGATGAACACTTCGGAATAATAATAGATACTCGGTGGACTCAGCACATAGCAACCACCTTATTAATTAATGATGTCCGGTGAAATCAACACATAGCAACCACTTTACCAATCAATGATATTCGGTTCACATCGTACCCAGCACATAGTACTACACATGTGATCATTAGCATTCAATACACGTAGTAGCCTGCACATAGTACTACACACGTGATCGAAACTATCCGGTACGCGTAGTAGCCTGCACATAGTACTACACATGCGACCTATCATTCTGGTACACGTAGTAGCCTGCACATAGTACTACACACGTGACCATCACTTTCACTTTTACATAGTGGCCTACACACAATCCGTACCACACATATGATCATTTCTGTCACTTCATTCGTATCCCTCTTTATTCCAAAGGTTCATTCGGGAATTTTTCACTTTTTCTCACTTTTCTTTTTATCGATAAATTTCAATTTCTCGTCTTTCTTGATTTATAACAATACATTTAACTTATATAACCTTCACACTATTCATTCCAGTCCAAAAATAATACTTCAGCAACATTATGTTTTTGCCCCTAAAGTTTCACAAAATTACAATTTTGACCCTAGGCTCGTAAAATAATTTTTATTCAATTTCCTTGCATTTTAGGCCTAAATGAACCATTTTCTTAACTATAGCAGTCCACAATACTCACTTATTCACACACTTGTGACATATTTTATAACTTTTACAAATTAATCATTTTAGGCATTTTCATCGAAAATTACTTAGTACAAATCGTTTATCACACTCCAAACATTCATATTCTTCCATAAAACATCAAAATACATGCATATCATTCATGGGTAAATTTTTAAACACAAAACCTAGTTCAAAACAATGGTAAAAATAGGTAAATCTTGTTCTGAGGATTTACAAAACGTAAAAATCATTAAAAACAGGGATAGAACGGACTTACAATCTAGCTTGGAAGCTTGAAAAACCCTAGCCGTGGTTTCTCCATGCAATATTCGGCCTAGGGGTTGAAGATGAACAAATTGGCTTTTAATTTTGTTTTAAATTCATTTTAATAACTAAATTACCAAAATACCCTTAATTAAAAACTTTGGAAACATGCCTAACCATACCCATTTTTGTCCACCAACTTAACCAATGGTCTAATTACCATATAAAGACCTCCAATTTAAAATTTCATAACAATTGGACACCTTTAACATATAGGACTCAACTTTTGCACTTTTTACAATTTAGTCCTTTTAACTAAATTGAGTGCCCAAATGTCAAAATTTTCGAATGAAATTTTCATGAAATTATTCTGTGATATCGTAGGCAATAAAAATATAATGAAAATAATTTTTTTCTCGTCAAATTTGTGGTCTCGAAACCACTATTCCGACTAGCCCCAAATTCGGGCTGTTATAATACGGTTTTCCTGTCATCGCAGATACTTACCTAACCATTCTTTACATATTCCATATGATTCCATGGCTCAAGCATGGTCTTACAATATATGATCTTCAGAATGCCATTAACTTTTCGTTTTAGAGATTTGTGTTTTCAGTCCCGATGGACCCCTTTAGACGATTTCGAAGACAAACACAGGCACTTCATGCAAACTCATACTTGACAGACTTATTCCTTTTAGACTTCTTCATGACAGACACATTCATGCTTACAGGTGCAATTCACTTCATATTAGACTCGTTCAAACCATGACTAACTCATGACAGACATGTTCATGCTTTCAGACATAAATGCAAGCATACCATTCCTTTGCTTCTTAGAGTCATAGAGTCATGCTTTACTTGTTTCAATTTCATGCTTTAATAACTTAGCACAGAAATATCTAGACTACAAACATACATGTAAGATTCAGTATTAGAGACTCACTTTATAATATTAAAGGTTGTTAAGCTTTAGATTTAATCCTTCCTTGTGACAACAACTTGAGTTCTAGATCTTTCATTCAACAAGATACTATGGCTCCCTCACCTCATCAAATAGAAACATTTTGTTAGAACTCATTCCGGTAACCTTTTACCTCTACTTTAACTCAAACATATCACTAAGCCTTAGTTCTTCAAGTATACTCACAGATCTGTGTTTCTTTATCAGACAGAGACATGAAATGTACCTTGTAAGGAGGGAGCTTACTAACGGAAAACTAGAGTTCCAAACTTGTCTTTTTGGGAGGCATCCTCCATCTGCTTAGCCCCTTTTGTCCTTAAGAAAGTAGACAACCCGCTTAACTTAACTTGAGTGTCCTTTTAACCTAACTCAAGTTTTCATGGGGACTTGGTGAATGTCATGTCAAGACTGAGTGGCTTATCAAAATCTGCCACGTCTAAGAAACTTACCTGATACTCTTTCAGCCTTTGACTCTTCTAGTTCATGTTTGGTTAATTCTCAACCATCTTTCCTTACAAATCAATTGGTACAATACCACATTGGTCACTGGAGGTATTATGCCTTTTGGCTTGGCCTTATACCTCATAACCATCACTTTTGTTTCACTTATCATCCTAATCTGATTAGGAATCATTGCCTACTTATATCCATATCAGAGTCCGCCCATTCTATACACCAAAATGCACTTGGTCTACTACTACTACTACTCAGTCAAATATTCCTCTCTATGGTTCCTTAACTGTTCCTATTACAGAGGGCCGTATAAACATGACATTCTTGGTTCGCCTATGCTATACACCAAGGTGGGCCTTTTGGAGCGAACACTACTTAGCTTATTGTACGTCTTTATAACTAGATGTCTTATTCACATACATATACCCTTACTATATTCTTGATACACCATACTTAATTTTTCCCGAGGTTGGCCATAGGCTTTGTTCCTTCAGAATCCGCCAGACCAGAGCGTCATTGGAGTACTTGAAAGGTAACTTATACTTAATCCAATCTTATCATTGGACAACTTAAATCCATCCTCTTAAGCCTTATTCCTATTGACTATATTTCAAACTTTTAGGACTTCACCCAAGGGAGTACTCGTGAACTTATGTTTTTTAAATAAATCCATAACTTTACTTACTCAGAATCCATTCTAGAATTTTTACTTCTTAAACAACACTTGAATACTAGGGCTTTGCCGGGTGGGTTGTTACATAACTGGTGAGATCGAGAGATTATCCAAATGAATTTGTCCAACTTGGTAAAGTGGAGACTGAGAGGTAAAACGAAGCCATTTTTGGAGTTCAAGCGATTTGGATCCCTAATTCAAGGATTAATAAACCAAATCAATGTCAACCAACCACCATTTATTAGTTAATTGTTAATTTCGTAACTTTGCATGTTATACGATTTAGTCTCTGTTAGTTGGATAGAAAAGTAGATTAATTTCTCTTGCTTTTATGATTTACCGTAATATAAATTCTTGTGATTATTTGGTTAGACTCTTTATTTTAAACACACGTTATTTACCATAATATAAAATTCTCTTGACTGTTGATCTTTATATCTCTCTCTATTTGTTCACGAGGATAGAGAGAGAGAGAGAGAGAGAGAGAGAGGCGATCATGCGCCTGCCAAAACTTATGCAATTAGGGCCAGAGATGAAACTATTGCTCTCGATGTTATTGTTGATACATTTTCCTTATTTGACATATCTGTGCATACATTAGTCCACTCTGGGTTAACCCATTCATACATCTGACGTCATTAGTTACAGAGAGAAATATACCAGTAGAAACGACAGAATTTGATATGTGTATGACAAACTCATTGGGTTAGTGTGTCATCCTTAATAAAATTTGTAAGAATTGTTCACTAAAAATTCAAGATCGTGAAGTTTTGGCCAACCTAAAGTTATTACCGTTTGATGAATTGAAGGTAATTTTTGGGATGGATTGGTTGGCTCTCGACAATGCCATGATCAATTGTAAAAAAAGAATCTCGTTGAAAGCTATGGGAGGTGAAATAGAAAATGTAGAAGTTGGTAGGTCTGAATGCTCAACCAATATAATTTCTACAATGTATGCTTGAGAGTTTATTAGAAATGGATATCTAGCCTATATTCTAGACAGTGAATCTCGAGATCCAAGTTGGATCAAGTCCTTGCATATTGAGAATTCCCAGATGTACCCTAAGGAATTTCCATGTTTACTGCTTGAAAGAGAAGTTGAATTTTTTATCGAGGTAGCATCTAGAATTGCACCAATTTCTATTGCACTGTCTGGAATGAATCCAGCCGAGTGAAAATATTTGAAAGGTCAATTGCAAGAACTTCTGGATCGAGGGTTTATCAGGCTGAGTGCATCATCGTGGGGAGCTCCAGTTCTGTTCGTGAAGAAAAAGGACAAAAACTTGAGATTATGTATCGATTATTGAAAATTGAATGAGGTAACAATAAAGAACAAATATCCACTTCTTTGAGTTAATGATTTGTTCAAACAACTCAAGGGATTGAGTTTGTTTTCAAAAATTGATCTTCGATCAGGATATTATCAACTTAGGTTGAAGGAGTCAGATGTGACAGAAACTGCTTTCTGAACTCGATACGGACATTATGAATTATTGGTAATGTCATTAGGGCTTACCAATACTCTTACTGCTTTTATGGATTTCATGAATAGAATCTTTCAACAGTAATAGGACTAGTTTTTTTGTTGTGTTTATCAATGACATTTTAATCTATTTGAAGAATGAAGGAGATAATGATTTACTTTTGAGAGTTGTGCTACAAATTTTGCGAGAAAAAAAATTATATGCTAAATTTAGAAGATGTGAATTTTGGCTTTAAGAAGTGTGATTTTTGGGGCATGTGATATTGGCTAAAGGTATTGGGTTGATCCCAAGAAAAATCTCAACCATTTTGGATTGGACACCCCCAAAGAACGTTACAGAAGTGAGAAGCTTTTTAGGCTTAGCGAGAAATTACTGGCTGTTTGTAAAAGGGTTCTCGATGATAGCCCTTCCATTGACTAGATTTCTGTAAAAGACTGTTAGTTTCGAATGATCTGAGAAGTGTTAGCAGAGTATTGAAAGGTTGAAAGACATGTTGACCAAGGCACCGATTCTATCTCAACCTGAAATGGGAAAAGATTTTGTAGTGTTCAGTGATGTATCTTACAATTGTTGAGGGTGCATATTGATGCAAAAGGGGAAATTAATTGTGTATGTTTCCCTGAAACTTAAGGCAAATGAGAATAATTATCCCACTCATGATTTAGAACTCGCAGCTGTGGTTTTTGCCTTGAAGATTTGGAGGCACTACTTTTACAGGGAAAGATGCCATATTTTCACCGATCATAAAAGTTTGAAGTATATGCTCACGAAAAAAGAAGTAAATTTGAGACAACGCAGATGGCTCGAGTTACTTAAAGATTATGATTTGATCATTGGCAATCATTCGAGAAAAGTCAATGTCGTGGTTGAGGCTCTAAGTCGAAAATATCTATTCGCTTTGAAAGAAATGAATGCACACTTGGTTTTAGAGTGAGATGACTCTACTTTAGTAGAATTGAGGGCTAAACCCGTATTTATTCAAAGAATTTAAGAATTGCAAAAATGTGATAATGAGCTAGAAGTAACGTGGAAGCTTGTTGAAAATGAGCAAACCAATGAATTCAACATAAGTAACAATGAGAGTTTATACTTCCATAGTAGATTGTGTGTGCCAAATGATACAGGATTGAAATGAGATATTCTCCACAAAGCTCACTACATTACCTATATGATGCATCTAGGTGGCAACAAAATGTATAATGATTTGAGACTACTTTACTAGTGGCCAGACATGAAAAGGGAGATAACTAAATACATAGCCAAGTGTTTCGTATGTCAACAAGTAAAAAAGAGAACATCTAGTTCTTCCGAGATGGTTGCAACCTATAATGATATCTGATGTAAATGGGAGCAAGTCACTATGGATTTTGTAGCATGATTGTTGTTATTGCCAAAAAAGACTCAATTTGGGTGATAGTTGACAAATTGGTGAAGTCTTTTCATTTTATTCTTGTGAGAGTTGATTATTTGCTTGAAAATTTGGTTGAATTGTATATGTTTGAAATTGTGAGGTTGCATGGAGTGCCAATGTTTATAATTTTGGATTGGGATCCAAGATTTACCTCCATATTTTGGAGTAAATTGCATGAAGCTTTGGGCACTAGACTGAACTTTAGTACAACATTTCACTGTTAGACTGATGGTCAATTAGAGCAAGTAATTCAAATACTTGAAGCTATGTTGCATTGTTGTGTAATTGAAGTTGAGGGAAATTGGGAAAGTTTTCTACCTTTGGCTGAATTTGCATACAATAATAGATATCAATCAAGTATCAAAATGACACCTTACAAAGCCTTGTATGATTATAAATTCGAAACTCCTCTATGTTGGATAGAGTTGAGTGATGAAAAGCTGATAGGAATTGATAGTCAAGTTGTAATAAAATAGTTTTAACAATGAAATACTTATAGTAAGTACTCCAAGGATCATTCTTCCATAGAGCATAATGAATTGTGATTTATTTAATTGCTTTACTACTAAGAAACTTCCAACCTACTCAATTTAAGAATTATTAGTAAAATCAAATTATGTATGCAATAAAAGGTTCATAAGCGAAACTTATGTGTGACTGTGATAAGGTTATGGCTAAAGGAAAAATAAAATTAATTAAACTTCATTTGAACATTCCATAGGAGTCGCTTATCTAAATCATTAATGTGATCGATTAATGATCATTAATATGTAAGTTGAGCCTTTATAATTTGGTAATTAGAAATGAATCGACTAGAAATGCTAAATTGTTGCATAAAACCTGGCCTGATTGCCAAGCCCGAGAATAGGTTGCTACACCACCATCTCATATCGAATACAACAATAGTTGACACATTAATAAACATGCATCCTTTAGTTTCCTTTATTATTATGGAATTTATACGAAACATAGGTCATTCAAACTCCAAGGAAGTTGATTCATGCTAAACATTCATTGAATAATCATAAAACAAGCACTAAACATGCATTAGGACCATTAAGCAAAATTTCCCTAAACTATTACGTAGGAATTGATACTGGTAATGTGGTATCGATAATTTTCTCAAGTTGTATCGATATCGCTTGGAAAATTGATACCAAATTAGCTTACTGTTTCTTGTCTTAAAAACACAACTTTCAGAAAATATCGGTACCATTGACGAAGTATCAATAATTTCACCCCAAGTATTGATACTCGAGATAAAATATCGATACTAACCAGCAAAACATCCTGCACTGAAAAATTTTCAGAGGTATCATTTTTAAAGCCCAAATATCGATACCTTTGTTCTAGAACTTAAAAACTCAGTATATAACATCACATAGATCATTCAAAACCATTCCCTAACATCATGCATCGAATACCACATAAATTAAGTGCCAAAATGTCCCAAATAACAATCCCAAACATCATATTTTAAGTCCACAATGTCCAAACATAATAGACATGCAACCAACTAAAAGTCATAGCAAAACCAACATAAACTCTACCATATTGCCTTTTATTCCCAAAACACAAATATTTAAAAGAACACCTACTAAAAGCAATTAAAGTTTCTGGCTTGGATCACCCATCAAGACCACACCGCTCACATCGACACTACTTATCTGCAATGGTTAAAAATGAGTGGGTGAGCTTAACAAGATAAGTGAATGCTCAGAATAATCACTACATAGACAAGTCAGTATGCAACAACGAAACAAACATACAACATATTAATAACATCTTCAACTCTTATGTCACATTTACACGTTTAATAATCTTTCATGAATTCTTTTACACATTAATTACATGGATATTTAAGCATATGTTACAACACATATAAATCACATTTAATCACACATAGTCATGTTTTATGATAGTTTGGCTCTTGAGGTTATGAAACATAAAGTGGACTCAATCCTTATTCATTGTACACAGGGATCTCCAACACACCAAAATGACTCGTAGAGTCGAACAAGTCCCATAATTGAAGCATATAGCTAACACTCTCCAACACACAAAACACACATAACCCGGTGAATGGAGCTTAGCTCACATTCCCTTATCTCTTCGAAAACTGTCCCTCGACCTTAACGCCCAGAAATCACATAAAAAAGGTGAGTACTCACAGTCTTATGGCATTTTATTCCAAAACACAACTAATTAAAAGAACACCTACTAAATGTAACTGAAGTTTCTAGCTTGGATCACCCCTCGAGACCTCATTGCTCATACCGGAACTACTTATCTGCAATGGTTAAAAATGAGTGGGTGAGCTTAACATGCTCAGTGAATGCTCAGAATAACCACTTCATAAATAAGTCATTATTCAACAACAAAACAGGCATCTTCAACTTTTATGTCACATTTACACATTAAATCATCTTTCATAAATTCTTTTACACAATAATCACATGAATCTTTAATCATATGTTATAGCACATATAAATCACATTTAATCACATTTAGTCACTTTTGATGATAGTTTGACTCTTAAGGTTATGAAACATAAAGTGGACTCTATCACCACTCATCGGATGCATGGATCTCCAACACACCAAAATGACTCATAGAGTTAAACATGTCCCATAAGTGAAGCATATAGCTAACACTCTCCAACACACCAAACACACATATCCTGGTTAATGGAGCTTAGCTCACATTCCCTTATCTCTTCGGAAATTGTCCTTGGGCCTCAACACCTCAAAAATCATATCACAAAGGTGAGTACTCACAATCCTATGGCATGCTAACTATATCGAATAGTCTCATAAAATCACAAGCCCAAAATATCCACATTATTATCTCATATTTACTTATCGATTTTTCGCACATTTTCACTACATATTCACATCATTAGCACATTATAATCAATGCCACATGGTATGAAAATATACCCACATATTTACTGTCACATGGCATGAATAACATGCCCACATATTCTCTTTCAAACAGTTATCACGAGCTTATAGCACATGTCATAGTATCTCATATATGTTCACATTTTCACAATTGCACAAGCACATACATATATTACATGTAGTCATAGGCGTCAGAACACTTACACTCGTAATTTAGAGTAGCGGTTTAGGTTACCTCTAAATTCACAAATACAAAATGAATCATCTACGGGTAGTGATTCTAAAACACTTACAAAAATTACGCTTTTGCCAGAAAGTCGAAAGCTCAGACAAGCTTTCCTTTGCCTTTATCTCTACTTGTTAAAGGTCCTACTGATTTCGACACTTTAACGAGACAAGCCATACACAAATAAATCAACAATCGGTCATTAACTCACCTCAAACAACAAAAAAATAGTCTAAGCTATGTTCTCTTTTAACCGAAACCTTCGACATAGAAAACTTTAAATAAAGTTTAAATTTGAAAATCTCGGCCTACACTTAATCTTTTCGCATGAAATGAGTTCCATTCATCTACATATTTATCTACGACTAATTCCCAACTTTTAAACTACACAAAACTACATGTTTGAAGGTATCAATATTTTTCAACAAATTTTGGCCATTATGACGAAAATTCATTAAAATTTAAATATTGTTAACGAAACTTCAAAGTAACTTTAGAAACCTTCTAATCATGTTAAAACAAGTTGAAAAACACTTTGAAAGCACATTTTAATCCACAATCTTGAAATCCACTATTAACGACCTAATTTCAGCTTTTATTTAAAACATGCGTTTTAATGTCTATAAATTCGATTTAAAAGTCTAGATATCATTTAAAACTAGTAGAAAGATGAATGGTTACCTTCGATGGAAGAAAAATGAACTTTGAAACAAATCCAGGAATACCCACTCTTGAAGAAGATGATGAAATTAATGAAGTTTTAGGATGTTTTCTTGAAGATTAATGTTATGAGAATTAAGGGAAGCAATGGAACTGAGGTTTGAAGAAGAAAAAGTGAAGGAGTGGAGGTCGGGAAGCAAGGGAGGACACAATAATGAAATAGGGAGAAACTATCGTGAAACAAAACTGTAGGTGGGGGTTCTTTAGGTTGAATTTAAAAAATTGACTAAACTGCAATATAAATGCTCACAGTTTTGACCCTGTTACAAACCAGTCCTCTTCCTAAAATTAAAGGTATTTAAAACTCATTTTCAAAAGTTTGTTTAATTTCCTAATAGCCATTGTCGAAAACATTATAAAATTCTGCGCACTTAAAGGCTAAAATTCCTAAAATACCCTCAAAACTTCTTGCCCCAATTTTGGGGTGTGACAAGTCTCCCCCACTAAAAAATAATTTCGTCATCGAAATTTACTTGAGCTAAACAAATAAGGATATTGATGTCTCATCGCTTTCTCGGTTTCCCAAGTAGCCTCTTCCATTTTGTGTTCGCGCCACAAAACCTTCGTTGACGAAACTCTCTTATTTTGCAAAACCTTTTTTTCATGAGCTAGAATCTCAACTAGTTCCTCTTGATAAGTGAGATCAGGTCGAACCTCGATCTCCTCTACTGGCACAATATGCAACAAATTTGAATGATAATTTTGTAGCATAGACACATGGAAAACATCATGCATTCGCTTAAGTTCTTGCAGTAACTAGAGGCGATAAGCTACCAGTCCAATCCTTTTAAGAACTTTATAGGGTCTAACATACTTAAGACTCAACTTACCCTTCCTTCCAAACTTCAAAACTTTTTTCCATGGAGAAACTTTTAAGAACGCCTTATCACCAACTTGAAACTTGATCTCTCAATGTTTCAAATTCGCATAAGATTTCTTTTTATATGTTGCTGCTTTCAACCTCTCACATATCAACTTCACTTTCGCTTCTGTCTCTCAAACTACGGTCCAACGACCCTTTTTTTTATTATCTAATTCCATCCAACACAAAGGAGTCCTACACTTCCTACCATACAATGCTTCAAACTATGTCATGCGAATACTCGATTGAAAACTATTGTTGTAAGCAAACTCTGCTAAAGGCAAATATCGCTCTCAACTACCATTGAACTCAGCCATATTGCTTCGCAACATATCTTCTAACACTTGAATTACCCTTTAAGATTGGCTGTTAGTTTGGGGGTGATAAGTTGTACTGAAAGTAAGATTTGGCCCTAAAGCCTCTTGCAAACTCTTCCAAAACCTCAACGTAAAATGGATCTCTATCGAAGATGATAGAAATCGAAACTCTATAAAGACGTACACTCTCTACAATGTACAACTTTTCCAAATTCTGTAAAGAATAATTGGTACGCACTGCCAAGAAATGCGCACTCTTTGAAAACTGATGAACTATAACCCAAATCGAAACCTTCTTCGATGGCGTCAAAGGCAAACCCAAAAAGAAATTCCTAGTGATCTTTTCCCACTTCCATTCAAGAAACACAACCGATTGCAACAAACTTGAAGGAAATTGATGTTTTGCTTTCACCTTTTAATAGACCAAACATCGAGCTACGAAATTCATAAAATCACGCTTCAACCCAGGCCACCAATAAACCTCACGGAGATCATGATACATTTTACCACTACCTGGATGGATAGCTTGAGGACTACTATGCGTCTGGGTAAGGATCACTTGTCTTAAATCCACATCTTGCGGCACACACAATCTACCTCGAAAATTCAAAATACCTCCTGTATCAACATCAAAGTCTCCATTAACAACTTGCTCAACTTGACAAATCCTCTTCAACAAATCTCTATCTAATGGTTGTTTCTTCTTAATTTGTTGAGCCAAAGTAGGCCTCACTTGAAGTTCAGCTAACAAACCACCATCACTAGCCAAACTTAAGTGCGCAAACGTAGCTTTCAACTCTAACATCGATTTCCTACTTAAAGCATCATCAAGAACATTTGCCTTGCGAGGATGATACTCAAGATTGCCTCAATCTTATTAGGATCCACTCGAATCCCTTCTATCGAACACCATATGTCCTAAAAACGCAACTTCCTTAAGCCAAAATTTGCACTTACTTAACTTAGCAAGCAAATACTTAAGGTGCTTATCATGATCCTCCTCAGAACGAGAATACATCAAAATGTCGTCAATAAAGGCAACCACAAATTAATCCAAGTATGAATGGAGTACTCGGTTCATTAAATCCATGAACACCACATGAGCATTCGTTAAACCAAACATCATCACCAAGAACTCATAATGCCTATACTGAGTCCTAAAAGTGGTTTTCAAAACATCAGACTCCTTTACCTTCAACTGATAATACCCATATCTTAAGTCAATCTTTGAAAACACCGTTGCACCTCAAAACTGATCAAACAAGTCATAAATTCGAGGTAAAGGATACTTATTCTTAACAGTCAGCTTATTCAACTGCCTATAATCAATATACATCCTCATTGTACCATCTTTGGTCTTCACAAATAAAATCGGTGCACCCCACGATGAAACACTCGGTTGAATGAACCTTCTATCTAACAACTCTTGCAATTGAATCTTTAACTCTTTAAGTTCCTTTGGTGCCATGGGATAAGGTGCAATAGACATCAGTGCAGTACCAAGGCAGAGCTCAATACCAAACTCGACTTCACGATCTAATAGCAAACCAGACAACTCTTTATGAATCACATTAGGAAAATCCTTAACAATGCGAATATCCTAAACTCTCAACTCCTTACTAACCAAATTCATCTCAAAAGCTAAGTAGGCTTCACAACCTTTCCACAATATCTTTTTAGCCTTCACTGTCGAAACTACATTAGACAAAAATCTTGGTCTTTCACCAACTACAACAATTTCCAACCCGTCACTATTCCTCAAAATAGTTCACTTCATTTCAAACTCTACCTTAGCCTTATAATGAGTCAACTAGTCCATACCTAAAATAACATCAAAACCATAAAATGGTAATTCCATGAGATCCATAGAGAAAACATGCCCTTGTATCATAAGGGGGCATCTATGATAAACTTTATTCACAACGACACTATCCCTAAAGGAACTAATTATAATCATAACCAAATCAATAATCTCTATAGGAATACCGAACTTACAAGCTCATTCACTTAGAATATACGAATGCATAGAACCAGAATCAACTAAGGAAAATAATAAAATAGATTGCAAAAAGAAAGTACCTACAATAACATCAGTTGGATCTTGATCCTTAGGTTCCCTAATAGCATAAACCCAAGCTAGACCTCCAGACTCAACTTGCGAAGCAACAATGTGAGCAACAATTTTCTGTCCAACTAATCTCTCATTACCTCTAACATGACCTTGGCCCCTAGCACGAGCACAAACAGGTGCAAAACTCTGAGTCTGTGAAACCTCAACTTTATTCGGGCAATCCCTTAAAAACTATTCTTTCAAACCATACTTACAACAACCACTTGTGAACTTACCACACTCCCTAGGATGCCTATGATCACAATGCGTACAAAGTGGCCATTTAGAACCACCATTTGAACCACTATTGTTAGCCACAATGTTACTCTACTGTTTAGATTGACTCGAGACCCACGTCTCTCACCCCTACCAAAACTGTAATTATCCCACCCTCGTTTGGACGGTAGTCTAGGAGCATCATTAGAAGCCCTCTTACTAGTCTCAACCACCACAGAATGAGCTGGCTCAAGCAAAGTCTCCTCAATAGCTTTGGCTTTTTCCACAAGCTCATCAAACAATTCTGTATTTTGGGCCACCAAGTAAACTCGAATCTCTCAATTGAGCCCAAATGTAACCTCTTACAACGGTAATTCTCAGTCAAAAACCATTTCAGGAGCATACTGGCTAAGCTGCACAAACTCTGCCTCACAATTAGCCACAGACAAACCACTTTGCACAAGGTCCAAAAATTCCTACCTACGAGCTTTCATATACTGCTCGCCCATGAACTTCCCCCTAAATACCTCAAGAAAGTAATCCCAAGTCAGACGATCAGTAATTGCACCTTTCTTAACTGTATTCCACCAACGATGAGCTTCACCGTCGAGTAAGGACATTATGCAACCCAATTTCTCCTCGTTAGAATAGGACATCTGCTCGAGGATCTTTTAAACTCCCTCCAACCAGAACTTACCTATGGTTGAATCGATCCTTTTAACCTAGAAAACTCTTTACCACCTAACGCCCGAAGATGTTCCAGCGATAAACCATGATTTATAGGTACAGGGTTAGCACCAGGAATTTGCTGAAACACTCTAATTATCACTTCCATCAGAGGGCCTACACCCTCATGAAGTATGTTTGTTATAACTCTTGAAAAGAGTTATATATCATGCCTTTAGACTTGGTTAATTGTTTGTACTTAGGTGAATTTAGTTACATTTTATGATATTATATTAGTATATGTTTAGAACATTGCATCATGGAGCTTGGACTGGGCTTGAATGTTATTATATGTTATTTTTACTTGTGGGAGGAAAGAATTTGTTTGTTGTTTGAGTGGTAGGTGCAGAATGAGGAAAATAAAGTAAATGAGTGAAGTTTTGTCGTGGCAAAAAGTTGGTCAGTTTGCCAACACTAATGCTATAGTAATGGCAGTAAGATACCTAGTTAGCATTCAACATGTACCAGTCCCAGCTGTATTTTTACCAGAAAAACTACCTAAAAAGAGGAGGTGAAAAAGCATGGGCTGAGAGACCTACCGTAGAAAAAAATAAAAAAGAAAGGAAGGAACTTTAGGGAAAATGGGGCTTTTTGAGAGACTTTTTTGGGGGAAAGATCCTGAGAAAAAAATGAAGGTAGCAGTAGGGTCTGAGCCACAGAGTATAACACGAGGTAGAAGAAGAAGTAGCCAACCTGGTCTTTGCAAGACAATGCGCCACTAGAGTTGAGGGCTGGATCAACGGAAGCTTCCTTAAGTTCTTCCTTTATTTTTTTAAATTGCTTCTTTATGAAATTAATTATTGAATGATATTTTGAATTCTGAATTGGTTAACTAACTCATGAGTTAAATCTTATCGGGTTGGGATTACTGGATGATACTTTAATTTTCCATTAATGTTGAAGCTTAGATGTGATCTATTTTACTATTTCATTCAATTTGTTCTTTCGAATTGCAAGTATGCAGGCTCTAGACATAGATGAATGAATTGTATGCTTAGAAGCATAATCTAATTTTGAAAAGGTAAGGTTAGTTGGATTACAATTAATTGATATGAATGGGTGTTCGACAAAATGCCCATAACAATCTCTATACATAGATCAGCGTTCGTATAGAGTGAAGAGTAACCAATACTGGGAATCACATCTAAGGTCTATAGACATATATTTCCTTAAGTGAGGTATCCTTAGGTTTTGCTCTCGAAAGATGCAGACCATTTTAAATCCATTTAGAGCAGTAAGTTGATTAAGAATTTGCCGAGGCATTATTGGTTTATAAGGGTAGATTCCTTGTAATCCCAGCCTTTCCATTCAACAACGTAGACCCTCTCACTTTTATCTTGGTATCTTTACCATAGAATATTTTTAAATATTTGTTTTATTACATATTGCGCACATCATCATTATTTTGATTGCCATTGCATTTCTATCATTGTTTTGCCTTAGCATAATTCGCATACTTCATAACAGCAACTTAACCAAGTTAATCCTTTCCAATCCCTATGGAGATGATCTTACTTATCATTTTAGTAGTTGATTCGACGTGTATACTTGCACATTATATTCACACGTATCATGTTTTTGGTTCTGTTGCGGGGGATAAAAAATTTGGTGAAATTTGGTTTTTTTTACTACTTATCTAATTCCATTAGTTTTATTTACTTAGTTGTCTTTAAATTTTCCAAATTTTGTATCATTATATGAGAAGAGGCATTCGTGCTAATGATAAATATCCTTTTGAACCAAAGATCGAAAGAAATTTGAGAAGAAGGATATGATAATTGCAATATATGGCTAAGAACGGGAATGATCCTGGTATGGAAGATCCATTACATCTGAATGGTCGAGATGTTAATCTTCCTATTCATCGTGTGATAGATGATCGAGATAGGCCAATTTGTGACCATGTTGTTCCAATTTTGGATGATTTTAATCCAGGGATAGTCAGACTGCACATACAAGTTCAACATTTCAAGTTGAAACCGGTGATGTTTCAAATGTTGCAAATAGTAGGATATTTTAGTGGATTGCCAAACATGAATGCCAAAGTGAGAAATGATATCACATCTTTTCGGCAATCAGAGGATTAAACATTATACAAAGATTGGGAAAGATTTAAAGAATTACTGCAGAAATGTCCAATGCATGGGTTTTAGCACTGAACTCAAATGGAAATATTTTATAATGGATTGAATGCGCGTACAAGGATGGTAGTTGATGCTCCTGCTAATGGTACTTTGTTAGATAAATCCTATAACAAAACATATGAGATTTTGGAGTTGATCGCCAAAAATGATTATCAATATCCTACTACTCAAGTTGCTGGAGAACTGCTGGTGGCATGGAGCTCGGTGCAACCACTTCATTAACAACTCAAGTATCATCTTTAGCTAGTATGATCAAGAAAATGAAGAAACTAACTACAATTCAGGAGATGAAATCAACCAAGCTATCATGTGTATATTATGATGAAGACCATGTTAGTAGAAGCTTCGGAACAACTCTATATCAACATACTATTAGTAGAAGCTTCGGAACAAATGGCCAATTATTTGAAATTCATGAAATATATATTGTAAAGGAAGCAATGATTGGGAGAATTTGAAACTGTTGCTCTCATTAAAGGGTGCATAACGATGTTGATGAACAAATTGCCTCCGAAGTTGAAGGACCCAGAGAGTTTTACTATCCTTTATTCAATTCGAAATCATTATGTTGGTTAGACATTATGTGATTTAGGAGCAAGTATAAATGTAATACCTATGTTTGTCTTTAGGAAACTAGGAATTGGGAAGGCAAGACCCATAATAGTCACGCTACAGCTAGCTGATCAATCTTATGCACATTTGGAAGGTACAATTAAAGACGTGTTGATAAGAGTAGATAAGTTTATTTTGCTAATCGATTTCATTATTTTAGAATGTGAAACTGACAAAGATGTGGTTATTATTCTTGGAAGACCTTTTCTTGCTACAGGCAGAACTTTTATTAATGTACAAAAAGGTGAATTGACCATGAGGGTAAACAATCATCAAATCACCTTCAATGTATTTGATACCTTGAAATGTGCTGATGAGAATGAGGAATGCCATGCCATTGGGTTAATAGAAACAGCAGTGGAGGAGGAGTGTGCAAAATTTTGCCATAACAAGTCTGGTGAGGGGAAAAATTCACCTGAGTTGAGTGAAGCATAAATTTTTGAAAACCTTGGTGAACTTATGGAGAACAAACAACTTGTGGATAGACCAGGGAAGAAGTTTGAATCCTTGGATTTATACAATCGTTCTTTCGAACTTCCTAAACCTTCTGTAGAGGAACCTTCCACATTGGAGTTAAAGCCTCTACCGTTGCATTTAGAGTACGCCTATTTGGGAGACAATAACATTTTCCCAGTAGTTATCTCGACAGAGTTGACACCTGACCAAGAGGCCATGTTGGTAGATGTTCTCCGGTGATCTAAGAAGGCATTAGGATGGGCAATTGTTGACATCAAGGGAATCAACCTTGCTGTCTGCATGCATAAAATTTTGTTGGAGGATTGACATAGCAATTCTATTGAGCAATAAAGAAGGTTGAACCCCATCATGAAGGAAGTTTTCAAGAAGGAGATTATCAAATGGCTTGATGTTGGGATTATATACCCTATTTCTGATAGCTCGAGGGTGAGTCCTGTACAATATGTACCCAAGAACGGAGTTGTCATAGTGGTTAGCAATGATAACAACTAGCTCATACCTACTCGTACTGTTACGGAATGGAGAGTATGCATGGACCATCATAATCTTAACAGGGCAAATTGGAAGGACAATTTTCACTTACCATTCATCGATCAAATGTTGGATAGATTAGCTGGGAAAGCCATCTACTGCTTCTTGGATGGTTATTAAGGGTATAACCAGGTCACCATAGCTCTGAATGACCAAGAAAAGACCACTTTCACCTGTCCATACGAAACTTTTGTGTTTAGACTAATGCCGTTCGGGATGTGTAATGCCTCGACAACATTTCAGCATTGTATGATGGTAATTTTCTCTGGCATGGTGGAATTTTGTTTTGAAATCTTCATGGATGATTTTTCTATGTTTGGCAATACCTTTAAGGGCTGCTTAAAAAAATTAGAGTTGGTTTTTTGTCGTTATGTTGGTTTTTTGTCGTTATGAAGAAACAAATCTAATTTTAAATTGAGAAAAATTCCACTCCATGGTTTGTGAAGGTATTGTTTTGGGACATAAAGTATCACAACAAGGGATTGCAGTTGACAAAGCCAAAATCAAGGTGATAGACAAATTGCCACCTCTCACCAGTGTAAAAGGTATCTAGAGTTTCTTAGGCCATGCAGGATTTTATAGAAGATTTACTAAGGATTTTTCAAAGATATCCAAACCCCTGTGTGCATTGCTAGAGCATAATAGACCTTTCAACCTTGATGAACCCTATTTGCGAGCTTTCAAAGAATTAAAGAAGTGGCTGGTAACAACACCTATTGTTATAGCTTTGAAATGGACACTACCATTTGAATTTATGTGTGACGTCAGTTACTTTGCCGTAGGTGCAGTGTTGGGGAAAAAGAAAGACAAGTTATTCATGCTATATACTATGCAAGCAGGACCCTGATCGACGCGTAACTCAATTTCACCACCACTAAAAAAGAGTTATTGGTTGTGGTATTCGCGTTCGATAAATTCATATATTATCTAGTTGGTACCAAGGCCACAGTCTATACAGACCACTTTCCTATCAAGTATTCAGTAACCAAGAAAGATGCCAAGCCAAGGTTGATCTGGTGGATACTGTTGTTGCAGGAATTCAATTTAGAAATTAGAGATAAAAAAGGGACCGAGAATCAATTGGCTAATCACTTGTCATGATTAGAAGAAGGACTTGAAGATGGCAATGCTCAACTTATAAAAGAAGATTTTCCAGACGAGCAACTGTTGGTTGCCACGACATTACCTTGGTATGCTGATACTGTGAATTTCCTAGTGAGTGGGTTGATGCCCCATAATTTCAATAGCCAAAGAAGAAAAAAATGTCTTCATGATTCCAGGCATTACTATTGGGATGAGCCTTTCCTATTCAAGCATTACGCTGACTAGATTATTCAAAAATGTGTTCCTGATGATGAGATTCATAGCATCTTGCAACATTGTCACACCACTCCTTACGGAGGACATTTCGGAGGAATGAGAACTATTGGCAAGGTTCTCCAATCTAGCTTTTGTTGGTCAAGTCTATTCAACTCATGAATTTTATCAGTCATGTGACTGTTGTTAAAGAACAGGTAATTTATCTAGGCGACTTGAAATGCCACTACAAAATATCCTGAAGATTGAGTCGTTTGATGTATGGAAACTATATTTTATGGGTCCATTTCCACCTTCCTCAGGCAACTGATACATACTTGTGGTAGTGGATTATGTCTCAAAGTGGGTTGAAGCTGTAGCTCTCCCTACTAATAATGCCATGTCAGTAATAAAATTCTTTCACAAAAATATCTTCAGAAGATTTGGTACACCTTGCACAATTATCAGTGATGAAGGCTTTAATTTTGATTGCAAATTAGTTGCTAATGCCTTGCATAGGTATGGGGATTGCAACGACATATCAACCCAGACAAATGGACAGGCTGAAATTTCTAACAGAGAAATTAAGCAGATCCTAGAAAAAGTGGTGAACCCAACTCGCAAGAATTGGTTATCTAGACTGGATGAAGCTTTGTAGGCTTATCACACTACATTCAAAACACCATTGGGGATGTCACCTTTTAAGCTTGTTTGTGGGAAGCCATGTTACCTACCCATTGAGCTAGAGCATAAAGCATTTTGGGCCATTAAGAAGCTAAATGTGGAGTGGATCGCTGCTGGCCATAAAAGGTAACTAGAGCTTAATGGAATGGAAGAATTCCAAGCTGAAGCATATAAAAATGCCATATTGTACAAGGAGAAGACCGAGCACTGACATGACAACAGGATTATGCCTCGACAACAGGTGTTGTTGTTCAAATCTAGGCTCAAGTTGTTCAATGGCAAATTAAAATCTCGCTGGTTAGGACCTTTTGAAGTAGCCTGCGTATATCCTTATGGAGCTGTGGATGTCAAAGATATAAGGACTGAGACTACATTCAAATTCAATGGACAATGCTTGAAGCATTATTAGGGCGCTCCTGTGACTCGAAATAAACAGTCCATTGATCTCTGAGATGTTTAACTTATGCATCTCGATAGTTCTTTTTGCTTTATTTTTCTCGAATTAAATTTTTTATTAGTTCTTTCATTTGCTTAGTTTAATAAATTCTATTCCTTTTGTTTTCCAGGTATGTTTGTTTTCTTGCTGGAAGAAGAGGGGTTGGGCTTCATAAATTACCCATTAGCCCATTGGAATTTTCCCTTCTATTTTCCTCCAATCATATTTTTACTTTCCTTCCAATTTCAATCACACCACAGTCAGGCCATCATTATTGCTCATCCACTCACGCACGTCACACCATTACTTTACCATCGTTTTATTTTTCTTTTACCTTAATCGTTTCAACTTCTTTTACAGTTAACCTAAGTTTTCTTTCTCTCCAAACTTACTTGTGTTTCTTCTACTCCTGAAGGTTTTCACCTTTTTCATCTAACATTTACTCTACCTTATCCTAATGGCTAGATGTTTTACTCTACAACCATCTGCTACGCCATAATGTATGTTTTTCAACCAAGCAGCGGAAGACCGATACACACACAATATCTCCAAGCGTCTTTTTTTCTTGGAAGAAAGATTCCTTTTTCAAGACGAACCCTTTATGGAATATGATAAGTCTATTTCTTCTGTGGTAGAATAATTGGATGACAGATTTTCTGCTTGCATCCAGAGGATGTTTTGATAAAGGTGGTTCGTGAGTTCTATGCTCACCTTACTTCTCCCAACAATGCTTTTATTTATGTGCGGGGAGCCTTGGTGATGTTTGATGAAGAAACTATCAATGTGCAGTATGGCCTTTCTACTGTCCAAGATGAGCATAACCAGTTTGCCGCTACAATCACCGCTGATGGTCTGACTTAGGTGCTTCAAGACTTGTGTATAGTAGGTACTAAGTGGACAGTGTTAAGACAGGATTGTTACACGTGGAAAGGGCCTTTTTGAAACCAAACTATAGGGTTTGGTACCACTTCTTTAAGACACGGCTAGTTCTTTCAACTCATAACTCCACAATTTCTAAGGAGCAGATGTTGCTACTCCATTCCATCATAAAAGGGAGGAAGATGAATGTGGGAAAAATCATATTCAAAGACGTCCATCAGTGCGCCTAGAAGAATGCAAGGAGCCTTAATTTTCCCTCTCTCATCACCGCACTGTGCTAGCGTGTGAATGTGTCTATTCAAGCCAATGAAGATGTCACCCCAAAGAAAGGGGCCATTACAAAACAAATTGTTACGAAGATTTCAGGGAAGGATTTGTGGCGGCACCAACCTATTGGTTTTGCTACTACTTCTTCTACCCCAATCTGTGCCACAGCACCACCCCTCTACTACTAACAGTATATTTGAGAAGTGCTCAACTCATTTGAGAAGTTGCACAAATGGCTCAATCTATTTGAGACTCAGCAACTGCGGATTGCTACAGACTTGGCATGGGTACAAGAACAAATAGCCATATTCTGGGCCTATGTGGAAAGGAAATATGCTGCCATAAAGAGGTTCCTTCAAAAGAACTTCACCAAGCCTAGGCCTCTATTTTCTAGCTTTCCCAAGGAACTCCATGCAACTGAAGAGGAAGGGGAAGGAGAAGCAGAGGTCGGTGCGAAAGACCCTATCCCCACACACCCTGATACTAAAAGTCAAGAAGTAGAGGAACCTGCAGAAGAAAAAATATTGAATCAGTCAGTATTGAGATTGATAATGAGGAAGGAGTAGAAACAACTCCAACTCCTACACCACAAATGGATAGCATTGCTACTTTCCCACCTCCATTGACTGAACTTATGTTTCCACAAGATCGAGAGATCAATCAGCTCATTGATGATATCACCAAATTTGGCGATGGTGAGGAGGAAGCGCCAGTCAATATGTTGAAACAAAAGTTGTGCTACAAGCATGCTGCACGCAAATCCACCCGTACAAATTAAAGTAACAACAAAAACTTAGCTACAATTATTTAATCAAATTTTTATGTCTTTTTTTTTATTTTATAACATCCTGCATTAATAATTTTTTTCATATCATTTTTTGTATATATATTTTTTGCCTTTATTTTTCTTGTCTGTTCATCTATTGAGGACAATGCATCCTTTAAGTTTGGGGGTGTGTTGTGCATCTAGGATGCATTATGCATTAGATATTTAGTTAAGTATGTTCATTTTAGTATTTTTGTTCATTTTTTCATTCAATTTTCCATGACACATAATTGCCAATGACTGTTTAGACTATGATGAGTATATGTTTCTTTGTGGTGTTCGATGAGGAAATTAATTCTTTAATAAACCTAGAAAATTGTGATAGCGGATTAGGTGATTTTAGCTTAGGATAGTTGCTTGAAAATTTAACTTTAAAAATACAATACCCTAACTCTTATTGTAATGTGTCTATAATAAGTTGCTTTTAATAAACTTAGAGATTCTTGAAGCTAAATTCAGTAAAAGGACAATACTCAATAACGAATAAAGTTGCAAAGTTTAAGTAAAATCAAGAGAAAAATCAACGAAATGCCTTGAAACACTCCAACACTCTAATGCTTGAAATTGCCGAATAAGTCAGCAACATTTTTTTTGCTCCATTGTATTGTTGATTAGAAAAGCAAGTTTAAGTAAGAATGTGTAAAAAAGAAGAAGAAGAAATAGTTAAGGGGCACTCCACTGTAGTAATAGGCTAAGTAGCTAAGGAGGTAGTTGTTTGCTCCATCCATCTTCTAAGTTAAAAGCCTTCGCTTCATGAGTGAATCTCATTCAAATCATGACATGATTAAGTAGTCAGCAATTCGGTGTATGCTCCACTATGATTGTCGAGCCAAAGAACCATGTGATGAGATGAATCCACTAGTTGAAAAATATATAATAAATAGATATATACATATTAAAGTATATAAGATGCCAAGTTTATAAAGAAATTTGAATTTGGTTAACAGATGAACTAAGTAATTTAGGAGACACTTGATATAGTCAAAATTGCATGAAGACTTAGAATTTTTATTTTTAGGACAATTTTTTTGCACTGCCTTTGCTAAATAAGCTTATGAAGCTTGAAAAAAATTTTAGACACAAAAGATTGTTGAGAATTGAAGTACAAAAATATGCTCTATACGGTTTGACAATACAAAGGTAATTATGTTGCTATTGCATTTCTTTCATTCATGCATATTTTGCTTGAGGGCAAGCAATAACTCAGGTTTGGGGGTGTGATAACTCTTGAAAAAAGTTATATTGAAGGCCTTTAGACTTGGTTAAATACTTGTACTTAGGTGAATTTAGTTGCATTTTATGATATTATATTAGTATATGTTTAGAACATTGCATTATACAGCTTGGACTAGGCTTAAATGTTATTATAAGTTACTTTTACTTGTGGGTGGAAAGGATTTGTTTGTTGTTTGGGTGACAGGTGTAGAATGAGGAAAAGGAAGTAAAAGAGTGAAGTTTTGTCATGTCAATAGGTTGGTCAGTTTGCCAACACTAATGCCATGGCAATGCCAGTAAGACATCGAGTCAGCACTCAACGTGTACCAGCTCCAACTGTATTTTTACCAGAAAATCTACCTGAAAAGAGAAGGTGAAAAAGCATGGGCTGAGGGACCTATCGTATAAAAAATAAAAATAAAAGAAAGGAACTCTAGGGAAAAGGGGCCTTCTAAAGAAACTTTTTTGGGGGAGAGATCTTGAGGAAAAAACGAGGGTAGCAGTAGAGGCTAAGCAATAGAGCAGAAGTCGAGGGAGAAGAAGAAGGCAGTCAACCTAGTCTTTGCAAGAAATTGGGCCACCAGAGTTGAGGGCTAGATCGGCGAAAGCTTCCTTAAGTTCTTTCTTTATCTTCTTATATTGCTTCTTTACGAAATTAATTGTGGAAGATGTTGAATGATATTTTGAATTCTGAATTGATTAACCAATCCATGAGTTAAATCTTATCGGGCTGGGATTACTAGATGATATTTTAATTTTCCATTAAGTTGAAGCTTAGATGTGATCTATTTTATTGTTTCATTCAATTTGTTCTTTTGAATTGCATGCATGTAGTCTCTAGACGTAAATAAATGCACAATATGCTTATAAACATAATCTAATTTTGAAAAGTTTAGGGTAGTTGGACTACAATTGATTAATATGAGTGGGTGTTTAACAAAACGCCCATAGTAATCTCTAGACATTGAGAAGCGTTCGTACAGAGTGAAGAGTAATCAGTATTGGGAATCACATCTGAGGTCTATAGACATATATTTCCTTACGTGAGGTATCCTTAGGTCTTGCTCTCGAAAGAAGCAGACCATTGTCAATCCATTCTGAACAGTAAGTTGATTAATAATTTTTCGAGGTATTATTGGTTTATAAGGGTTGATTCCTAGTAATCCCAGCCTTCCCGTTCAACAGCATAGACCCTCTCACTTTTGTCTTGGTATCTTTGCCATAGAATATTTTTAAATATTTTTTTGTTTACATATTGCGCACGTCATCATTATTTTAATTACCATTGCATTTCTTTCATTGTTTTGCCTTAGCATAATTCACATACTTCATAACAGCAACTTAACCAAGTTAATCCTATCAAATCCCTGTGGAGACAATCTTTCTTATCATTATATTACTTGATTCGACATGTATACTTGCACACTTGCACATTATATTTACACGTAACATTCACTCTATGCGGTGACACAATAGGTGCAGAGGATGTACCATCCTCTTGAGTACTAGCTCTCACATTCACATGTCTAGTAGGCATATCGAACTACTCTATCATACACAAAAAAAATAAAGAGGTGTGAGTGGCGGAGGAAATGATCCAATTTTCATTCCTGCAAGAAAAATTTTGGATTAAAAGGCAATTTGTTCCCCTTCCTACCCCACATCGTCGAGCCCGAATAATTTACTTACTTGGATTTTTAAATCCATGGGTTGCGAAACCTCAATCAACATATCAACAACAATAACCTAGGTTTGAGTGTTATTGAACCAGGCTATGATACCACCGCATGTAACACCATATACCCGGGTCGATCGTCGAGCCTGAGAACAGGTTGCTACACCACTGTCTCACATCGCATACAAAAATAGTCGACACATTATTAAACATACATCCTTTTGTTTCCTTTATTATTATGACATTTATACAAAACGTATGTCATTCACACTCCAAGGAAGTTGAATCATGCTAAACATTCATTGAATAATCATAAAACAAGCACTAAACATGCATAGGACCATATAGAAAAATTCCCCAAAACTGTTACTTGGGTTTCGATATTGGCAATGTGGTATTGATAATTTTCTCAAGTGGTATCGATACCGCTTGGAAAATTGATACCAAATTAGCTTACTTTTTCTCGTATTAAAACCCAACTTTAAGAAAATATTGGTACCACTGACGAAGTATCGATAATTTGATCCTGAGTATCGATACTCGAGATAAAATATCAATATCGACTAGCAAAACTGGCTTCTTGCACTACGAAAATTTCAGAGGTATCAGTTTTAAAGCCCAAATATCATTACCTCTTTTCCAGACCTTAAAAACTCAGCGTATAACATCGCGTAGATCATTCCAAACCATTCTCTAACATCATACATCAAATACCACATAAATTAAGCACCAAAATGTCCCAAATAATAGTCCCAAACATCATATTTTAAGTCCACAGTTTCCAAGCATAATAGGCATGTAACCAACTAAGAATCATAGAAAAACCAACATAAAGTCTACCACATTGCCTTTTATTCCCAAAACACAAATAATGAAAAGAACACCTACTAAAAGCAACTAAATTTTCTAGCTTGGATCACCCTTCGAGACCACACCACTCACATCGACACTACTTATCTGCAATGGTTAAAAAGGAGTGGGTAAGCTTAACAAGCTCAATGAGTGCTTAGAATAACCACTACGTAAATAAGTCATTATGCAACAACGAAATAGACATACAACATATTCATAACATCTTCAACTCTTATGTCACATTTACACGTTTAATCATCTTTCATAAATTCTTTTACACATTACCCACATGAATATTTAAGCATATGTTACACCACATATAAATCACATTTAACCACATTTAGTCAAATTTTATGATAGTTTGACTCTTGAGGTTATAAAACATAAAGCGGACTCTATCACCACTCATCGGATGCACGGATCTCCAGCACACCAAAATGACTTGTAGAGTCGAATACGTCCCATAAGTGAAGCATATAGCTAACACTCTCCAACACACCAAACACACATATCTCAGTGAATGGAGCTTAGCTCACATTCTTTATCTCTCCAAAAATTGTCCCTAGGCCTCAACGCCCCAAAAATCATATCACAAAGGTGAGTACTCACAATCCTATGGCATGCTACTATATCCTATAACTCATAAAATCACAAGGCCAAAATATCCACATTATTATCACATATTTACTTACTAATTTTTCACACATTTTCACTGCATATTCACATCATTTTCACATTATAATCACTATCACATGGTATGAAAACATACCCATATATTTTCTTTCACAACAGTCATCAGCAACTTATAGTAGATGTCATAGCATCTCATATATGCTTACATTTTTACAATTGCACAAGCACACATATATTACATTTAGTCATAGACGTGAGAGCAGTTGCATTTGGAATTTAGAGTAGGGGTTTAGGTTACTTCTAAATTCCAAAATACACAATGAATCATCTACAAGCAGTGATTCCAAAACAGTCACCAAAAATACGATTTCGCCAGAAAGTCGAAAGCTGAGACAAGCTTTTCTTTGCCTTTGTCTCTACTTGTTAAAGCTCCTACTAACTCTGACACTTTAATGAGACAAACCACACAAACATACAATCAACAATCAGTCATTAACTCACCTTAAATAGTGAAAAACAATAGTCTAAGCTATGTTCTCTTTTAACCGAAACCTTCGACATAGAAAACTTTAAATTTGAATATCTCGGCCTACACTTAATATTTTTGCACTAAACAAATTCCATTCATCTACATATTCATCTACGACTAATTCCTAACCTTTAAACTACACAAAACTACACATTTCAAGGTATCGACATTTTTTGACAAGTTTTGGCCATTATGACGAAAATTCATTAAAATTAAAAATTTTTTTAATTAAACTTCAAAGTAACTTTAGAAACCTTCTAACTATGTTCAAAAAATTTTAAAAACACTTTGAAGCCACATTTTAATCCACAATCCCGAAATCCACCATTAACGACTCAATTTTCGGCTTTTATTTAAAACATGCATTTTAATGGCTATACATTCAATTTAAAAGTCTAGATATCTTTTAAAACTAATAGAAAGATGAATTGTTACCTTCGATGGAAGAAAAATGAACTTTGACACAAATTCGGGAAAACCCACTCTTGAAGAAGATGATGAAATTAATGAGGTTTTAGGATGTTTTCTTGAAGATTTATGAAGATTAATGCTTTGAGAATGAAGGGAAGCAACGAAATTGAGGTTTGAAGAAGAAAAAGTGAAGGAGAGGAGCTTGGGAAGCAAGGGACGACACAATAATGAAATAGGGAGAAACTATCGTGAAACAAAACTGTAGGTGGGGGTTCTTTAGGTTGAATTTAAAAAAAATTGCTAAACTGCAATATAAATGCTCACAGTTTTGATCGTGTTACAAATCAGTCGTCTTCCTAAAATTAAAGGTATTTAAAACTTAATTTCAAAAATTGGTTTAATTTCCTAGTAGTCATTGTCGAAAACATTATCGGTTACCAAACTTATGAAATTTCAAGCACATATAGGCTAAAATTCCTAAAATACCCTCAAAACTTCTTGTCTCAATTTTGGGGTGTGACAAAAGAACTATGAATAATTCATTCTAAGGGGCTCTACACTAATAATGGAATAGGATAAGTAAGTTTATCCTTGAGTACTCATTAAGATCACCGAGTTCACATTTTAGTGGTTTAAATGTTGAAAAATCGACTTTAGAAAACATAGTGGAAACTAGATTTGAGGAAAAATCTAAGTTTTAAATTTTTTTCAAAAAACAAGAACTTGGTTGTGATATCTAAAGTAATAAACACTTAATCAAAATCGTACCTTTTGATACGTTTAGGATGAATGATTTGACCAAGTAGTCTTCTCCACTATCTTCAAGCTCACGTCTACCGAGTGTGGGTCATCTTCGAATAAAAAATTTCCAAAAAATTACCATTAGGGAAATTTTGCAATTTCTTTAAACTGGGTCGAGTTGTAATTAAGAAAAATATCTCTAAAAATTTTCTGAAATAATTTCTTTGGAGAATTTTCTCTCTACAATTTTCTTTTGACTTCAAGTGTATGAAAAATAATGACCCATTACTCTCTTTATATAGGGAGAATTTAGAGAGTTCAACTATCATTAACTTAATCACTTTAATATTAAATTAATATAATACTTATAAAGATGAATATTAGATTAAATTTAAAGCTAAATCTATTAAATTAATAGAATATTTATCTACAAGATAAATATTCAATTAAATTTAATATTAAGGCAATCACTTTAACATTAAATTCATAAAATACTATCAAGATAATTATTAAATTTAATTTAATATTAAAACTATTAAAATAACATTATTTTTGGAATAGTAATCTAAAATCAAATTATCTGGTAGAGTTCTAGTAGTAGTGCGTAATTCCTTCACTGCTCAACCGCTGAAAGACCACCCGCCAACCACCGGAATGCTACCGGCACCATTAGACCGTCGGCTTGAGTTCTCATACTAGGTCCGGTTCGATCAGTTTTTGGGTCTCAGTCTCGATTTTGGGTTCTTGGGCCCAATTTTTTTTATCTTAGGTCCAATTTTCAAGTTCAATTACCCATTGGGCTAATTGTCTGGCTTGAAAATTAATTCCCAAAAATATCATATTAATTTTAATTAATCTGGTTAATTTAATTTTACTTGATCAAAATTAATTTTCTCAAAAATCACTTAGATCTTCCAAATTAAATTTTGAAGAAAATTAATTAATCAAATTCTCTAATTGAATAATTCTCACAACTGTTTAATTTAATTTCACATCGAATAAATCGACTCAATTAAATTATTCCCAAAGTTGTAGAATTTTTTGATTCAAATGCAGTTCAATCGAGCTTTTGTTGAGCTAGCGAAAGGATCAATCAGACATATAGAATTAGGCTCGAGTAATTGCAATTATGTCCAGAAGCATCATTCCGATAATTCGCAATTTATTTAATCATAGAGTCAGTCCACAAGAAGTACCATGATTGAAAACTCCTTATTGTATACTTTTTACGAAAGCAATTCAACCAATTACTTTGTCAAATGACCTCATCATGTGTGTGTTACCCTTATATGATATCCTTGATGCCTTTGAGTTAAATCTGTTCACTCAGTGTAATCTTATTTTATCTCATCCTCACCATTGTGTCTTCTTAATGATTAATATAATCACTATCAACAAATGATTGTGATAAATTGCTTATTCGAGAACAAACAACCCATGACCACATTTCATATTTATCAATCCACACAATGTCAAAGAGAGGGTATCATTAAATCTTTAATCGAGATATGAATTCCATTATTTCTAGTAAAGCCATGCCATACACAAGTCATGTACCTAACATACAGACTATGGGCTCGATTATCTTTAGAACATAAGTCTCCACTTATATCAAAGCACATGAGTTTCATACACATGGTCAGTGACTAACTCAAGATTTAGGTAAATCACACCATGAATGTCACAAGTGAATTAATTCACAAACAGATTTTGAATTAATTCATCTTGGGTCTAATCCAATGTATCATTCTTCCAATGAATACATCTATGTCTCTACCCGTGGAGTCAATTGCTCTGGTAGCCAAGACTAGCCATCTCCCCAATTAGAATTATAGATGACTTAATAATCCTTATTTTTTTGAATCAAATGATCACTTTGATTCTTTTACGGGATTACAAACTCATTTAGATTATCTACTGAAGTAAGTGGTCTTTCTTGCAATGTAAACGTTATTATAGTGCCACTTATCATCAGTTTGTACTTCGACAATCAATGAGCTGATATTTGCTTGTCACAATTTTGCTATGCATGAAAATATGAAAAAGAAAAACACAAAAATTATAATAGTGAAATGTGAAATTAACTTTATTTATTTATCTTTCAAATACATAAAAAACAATTAAATGTTTACTACAGTATGGACACATTTTCAAACATTAAACGCATAAGTCAAACACTTGCCTGAGAAGCTTGCGAACCCGGCTTAGGAGCATTACATTACCTTTCAAGATTTGAGTTTATTTTATAACTACATTGGTTGTCATTTTTATATGAATCATAGCATGTATATAAAAGACTATATTGAATTTGTATTTGTAAATTTGAAATGTAAGTTGTGAATCCTTTCGTTATTCTTAATTAACCTTTGTTCCTTGTTCAATTTGAATTTGCTTGTGATGTGTATTTGAGCCTAAATGGGCTTAAGTTTTGTTCTATAATGTATTAGGACTTTTTGAAATGATATGAAAGTGTTGAGACATGTTTTAAGTGTATTTGGTCTAGTTTTTAGCCTTAAGGGTTCTAGCACCTAAATTAAAAGTATCAAAACGTTGCAAGCTAGTAGCTAGAAAGCTATAGATTCCAGGCAAAATACCTGTACATAGGGCCTATGTATTGATACCTTACCTAAGGTATTGGTACATGGGATTTATGTACCGACGTAACACCAAAATTTGGGCCACTGCATGCGCTTGGGGTATTTTTAGCCCACTAAAGCTCAAATTTGACCCTGGACACTTCCAATGATGCACAAAATGTTACTAAATGGTTTTAAAATGTTTTAAAGACTCAAAAGGTATTTATCTAGATTTTATGTTTTATTAAATTGTTTTAAAGTTTAAAGTTTTAAGTAATTCCAAGATTTTTTTAAGTGTGAGCTCTAGTGGCACCTCCTATTCATACCGGGCGTCGGGATAGGTGAGGGGTGTTAAAAAGATGGAATTTTTCTCTCTATTTAAACCATGGTTGCCAAAAATGGAGGAGAAAGATGAGAAAATCCTCATCTTTTCCACTTTTATTCATTATTAAATTTGGGTAAAAGGTCAGCAAAAATGTGTGGTCCCTATTTAATCTTTGGTTTTACTCACATCCAATGGTCGCAATTAATCTAAAAAATGTAACATTTCATCATTATAATATCCAAAGAATAATTCCATATGAAATGGAAAAAAAATACCCCTTTATGGAAAAATTGCACTTTAGCCCCTTATCACTTATTACCCTTCTTTATTTTCATTCACGGTACTTGACACATCAATTTTTTTTCATAATTCACACTTATCATCCATAAATATTAATGGTACATGCTAAATTTGTCATTTTTGTCTTTGGTAAAATAAAAAATTATAATTTAGTCCCTATACTCTTTACTTTCATTCAATTTAGTCTAGTGAGACTTCCGTAACACTAATACATATTCCATATTATCTTCATATCCAATAATCATTATTATGTCATTTTCTCTATTTGATCAAATCTTACTTTCGTCCTTGTACTTTTTCGACTCTTATAATGTGTAGCAATTATTATACCAAAAATTTGGGGCATTGCACGAAATCTCCATTATTCAATGATAGCAAAAATAAATGTCAACATAACAGTAAAATCTCTAATTTGATTAACGTGATAAAAGCCAACATCTCTTAAATGAGGAATGATCAACTTGTAAGGTGGATTTATGTTCAAATTACCATAACACCAAGAATATCTAAGAGGAATTTTTTGGTTTTCTATTGAAAAATAAACAAATGGGATGGACTTTTTACGGGTTTTAGGGTTAGACCAAGAACATATATTAGGGTTTTTAAATAGTTGGGAGGTTTCTTTAAAATTTGAAGATTTTCTCTTATTTTAAAAGACCAGGTTCCTTTAGAATTTTAAAAAGGACCCCGACATATACGGGAATTGAGGTAATTTTAAATATTCTAAGGGTTTTTTTTTCTAATTTAATGATTAAGGTTAGATTTTTTAAATTTTACAAGAACTTCAACACCTAGTATCACGGTCCGTGTAAAATTTTAAAAAAATGATTTCGACAAAAAAACTATTATGAGATTTCTAAAAAGAATATAAGTTATGTTGAAGTTTGTTTTAATACCTAAATTTCATTCCAGAAACAGTTCCTGATTACGATGGTCGTGAAAACCTTATCAAACTATGGCATGAGAACTAAGTTTTCTAATAAAAATTTCCTTTTAGGTGGATAGGTTTTTTAGGGAAGTGATTAAATAGCTTTTGTAATAAAAACATTATATAAAAACTTAAATGATATATAACTATTAATCTTTGTAATAATATTTGCTAATTAAAAAAAATGCAAAAGGAATATACATTATTCACATTTTTTCCAATTTTTATGGTTACCATAGTACATGGATTTCCATTGTGAATTATTTTAAATAAATCAATGTATATGAAAACTTCTATTTCTTTGTATAAAGATCTTATCACCTTCACGCATCTCTAAATAAAATTATAAAAGTTAGAGTATTTGATTTCAACAGTTCCACTAAGTTCTCACCATATGGTATTATAGTATTTCTTTTTGCTATAATTTATAATTATTTTTATTTTTTTAAAATTTAAATTTAATTTTATTCGGATCGAAATATATTCGGATAAAGAAAAAATTCAATTCCATTCCTTAGTTGATAATTATTTCCCAAATACTTTAATGTATTCATTTCAAATTTGTTATCTATTTGACTTTTCATTTCGATCTTTCCAACTTTAATTCATGCACAGTGTAAGAAGACTTCAATATGTTGAAAATCTCATTCCCATAGTTTTATGCTTTTAGAATGTGGTTTTCACGAGGCATTGATTAGCGTAAGAACAATAATGATGATGGAAAAATTGCGTATTCTACATTAATCATCACATACGACAGAAGCAGGTGAGAAGCCACAGGGCTAACTCTTTGAGTCGTCATCACTCATGATTATACCCTGTCCTGGTTACGTTCTGTGAATTGAGAAAAAGTTAAACTCCACGATATAAAATGGACTTGAGATATAAAAGATCAAGGTCGAGATATCATTGGCTTGTTTAGGTCCGGGTGTGATCCTGATGCATACACCAACAACTTGAGCCAGCTTCCAAGCGACGGTTTGTTGTTTCATTTTGGTCTTGAGGCTAAAACTCAAACAAGACTTTCCTTTCCCTGCATGTTTATGTGCTTCTTCTAAGTTCCACCTTTTCCTTGCTGAAATAATGATGCAAGAGTCTTTATTCACTAGTTCTCTACTTGTGAAGGCTACCATCAATAGTAATTTTTGCTTTTTGCATTTTCATAAACATGCTTTGTAGACATTGAATCCTGTTTATAAGTACGAATCTTTTGACACAAATTAGAACTTGGAGGAGGGTGCATGGACTATATACTGTGGGAAATGTGAGAGCTCCCATGGAGTTGGAAAGATGTGGTCCTGGTTTTCAGCACTAGTCGATCTTTTACATGTATCAACCATGCTTTCATAATTTCCTTGATGTCCTGTTCTTGTTAGTTTTCTTATGCATACTTGATTTTAGATTGTGTATAAGGAAGGTCACATCAGTCTCTCTCTCCATACCTCGCTTACTGCTAATTCTCTCAGTAGTCTTTAATGGTACTTTAGTCGTTGCTTAATTGGTCTTAGGGACATGGTTGATCAAACAGAAGCTCAATATAGTACAGACAATTTTACCTTTGCATAGATGGCTAGTAGTGTTATTTCAAGGATTGACATGGTTACTTTTAGGGTCATTTGTGAGCCTAAAGAAGCAAAACCTTCCATGTATAACAACAGCGAAGTCTTGTTCAATTCGAGACTCGTTTTATTCTGGGTTTCTTTATATTGTTGTGGCTCTTTTGGAATCTATTGTAGAAGGAATCATGGAAACTAAGATAATTTTTGATATTTTATCTTTTCCTAGATAAATTTTATTTCTCTTTCGTTCTTTTAAAGGACACAAGTCTAAGGATACTAATTTAGATGATACCATTGATGCTTGCTATGAACCTCTGCAAGGAGAGGAACCTAAAGTAATTGATGGTATCAATTTCAATCATAAGGTTACCACCTTTACCAATGCTGAATTTATCAACACAATGTCATTTTGGTGGTTGGGCCCGTTAATGATGCAGGTAATGGTAAAATTCTTGAGGATTAATATATCCCATTGTTTCAAGAGGAACAAAGAGTACAAAAATGCTACTCAAAGAAAATTGAGCAAATGAGCAAAGAGAAAAATAAAGGATCAAGTTGTTTGGTGTGCCTTTAAACATTGTTGCTAATTTTCTACTCTCACTGGAAAGTCATATTGGTTTTTGGGTTCTTTGCATTCATAAAGGTTTTGACATTGTCCATGAGCCCATTGTTCCTAAGAGCTTTTATTGAGGTTGAAGAAGGAAAAACAACCTTTAAGCATGAGGCTTATGCCTTAGCCCTTGACATCTTCTTAACAAAATGCTTAGAATCAGTTTCTGAGAGGCAATGGTTCTCTTATACAATACTGGTAGGGCTCTAGATAAGGTCTTTGCTATCTACAGTAATAATATGTCCAGGTGAGATAGTAAATTATGTCAGTGTTGATGCCTACACGACAAGTGAGCTTCCATCTTGGTTACCTCAGATATGGTCAACTAGCCTTCAGTTATGTCCTGAACTATTCATTGTATACTACACAGTTGGACTCGTGACTTTTGCAGCTTTAACTGCCATTATAGTAACTATACTTGCAAGTTCACCACTGGCTAAATTGTTATTTAAATATTAGAAAAAACTCATGTTGGCACAAGATAGGAGGCTGAAGGCCATTACCGAGGCGGTTGAAAATATGAAGATTTTGAAGTCATATATTTGGGAGACACATTTCAAGAAAGTTATAGAAGGATTAAGGAAAGAATAATTCAAGTAGATATCAAGAATTTTGACACAGAGAGGGTTTTAGGTAGTTCTATTTTGGTCATCTCCTGATTTTGTATCCATTGCGGTAGGGAATAAACTTGTGTATGCAACGAATAAGTAAATAAAATAGAATCGAAAAGATCGAACACGCAAAAGTTAACATGAAAAAACTCCTCAAATAAGGATAAAAAATCGCAGGTAAAAGGAGATTTCACTATAATAAAGGAGAGTACAAAATATGAAGAGAATTAAAGGAAAAACCCAAAGCCCCACCAATAAAAATCATTCAAAACAAAGAATATAATTCTCTCAATCTAAATATTTATGTTGTGTATCTACCGAGAGTAACTGTGGCCTATTTATAGGCTAAAACTCGTAGTACAATATGACTAGAATATCCCTAGATTAATCAGATTTAATTGATAAGCTAAAACAAAGTTTAATTGAGAGAAGAAAATCGAAAACCTTGTGGATCATGTCACTATGTCGAGACATGGCCTTCGTGTCGTTGGGATGATATGTGCTTGCTCGTTGCGATGTCAACACGAAAATGTAAGGCTTAACTTCCACAAATCTCCACATTTACTCGTATTTTACTTAACTCCCTTACCCAGCCCAATTATGGGCCTAATTTGATCTTCTTCGGATACTTACCAAGTCCAAACAATGCTCGAACTTTGAAACTGGAAGACTCTTTGTCAACATGTCGGTCGAATTGTGTTTTGTGCTGATTTTAAGAATCTAAACATCCCCTTGAATGATCACCTCTCGAACAAAGTGGTAATGAATTTTTATGAGCTTCATTCTCTCATGATGCATTTGATCTTTGGTAAGATGCATGACACTTTGGTTATCACAATATACAACATTTGTTTCTTTTTCACTTACCAGTTCACAAAATAGGCCCTTTGTAACACCCCAAATTGGGCCGAGTAGGTTTGAACTGAATCTAGCGTGCTACATTAGCCATCGAAGTGACCCTTCGTTAACTCCCAAGCTAACATCCAACACACCACTTACTAACAACAATAATGTGTTAAAGTAAAACACTGCAGCAAAATTATTTCATACACAAAATATAAACATACGAGCTTATAAAACATCAAAGGAAAGATTTGCATGTTAAACATTAAAAAGACTTCAGAGTTCGCATACATCAAATAACATAAGTTCACTTAGCAGCATTCAACATAAGTTCACAACATACAAAATATGAGTTTGCACAACAACATAGGTTTGCATACCGAAGTATAGGTTCGCTAAATGACAATAGTTCACATAGTACTTAAGTTTGCAATATACAATATGGTTTCACATATAAACAAACTTCGCAAACAAAAGAGTCATGCATGCACGGATTTTCATACTTTGATAAGGTTCACATTAATATATGGGCTCGCACTATTTTCCTGGGTTCGCTAAGTAGAAAGACTATCACGAGTACACATGTAACACCCCTAATCCGTATCTGTCGCCAGAATAAGGTTATGAAGCTTTACCGTAAAATAGAACATTAAAACATACATTTCATACATCATTGGAAACATAATCTAAATACATTCAATCACATACATAATGTCCCTTAATCGAGCCCTCGAGGCCCTAGAAATACCTTAGCAGCAATTCAAGACCAAATTGGAAATAATTGGAACGTTCAAGAAAAAGTTAGAAAAATTGGACTGCAGGGGTCACATTGCCGTATGCCTCACATGGCTAAGACACACGCCTGTGTCTCCGGCCGTTTAACAATTGAAATAGGGACACACAACCGTGTCCCAGCCCGTGTCCTTACACGTGTGACTCTCTGAGTTGGGTCACACGGCCAAGCCACACGGCCTAGCGAATTAGCCACACACGCCCGTGTGCCAGGCCATGTGCTAGGCCGTGTAACAACCCGACTTGTATGCATTAAAACCTTATAGGGGACACACGACTTTATCATTTGGCCGTGTGTCACACACCTGTGTCTTAGGCCGTGTGGACATGAAGTTGCCCAAAAACAAGCCATTTCCATCACTAATTCAAGGAACCATCTAAAGGCCTTTAGTACACATAATCAAGGCATCAAAAAATGACCAAAACCTACATGAAATAACCAATTCAATAGTTCAAGATCAATCAACCAATATACCATACAAGACACCTCAAAAGCATTCATCCACAACTTACCTAAACATGCATATTATACCACTTTTTATTCATCAAATACTAATACCAATGCCATACAAAAAATACCATAATCTTGCCATATTCAAACTATCTCAAAACATATCATATAAGCCATTCCAAACATGCAACATGAAATAGCACAATGAGACAAGTCATCAAGCCATCAAAGTACCAAAGCAAGATAACATTTACAACTTTTACAAGCCAATTCACCAACTAAACATTCATCATTATGATATTATAATTCAACGTGTACATGTCATTATAACCTTGATCAAAACATCAAAAACTATAGATATTTATGCTGGATAGTGTGGCAGATCTCCGACGAGCTTGCAAACCAATTGAGCTTCCGATAATCTATAAAACATAGGAAAGAAAACTATGTAAGCACATAATACTTATTAAGTTCATAAAACATGAACATAACTTACCATCTCAATACATAACATTAAGATTAAGCATAATATAATCCAACCACAAGCTTGGCACAATCAATAACATTTGTTAGTGCATTCAAACATAATTCACTTGAATTTAACATAACGTAAGCCATTATACATGAACATATTTCATTTGAATTCGACATTTTCATTAACATAAGCATACTTACATTGAAGCTTACCATTTTAATCATTTTCATAATTACATGATATAGTTCATTTGAACACTTACCGTTCTTTTCCTTTTCATGCCGATTGAACCATTTAGAATATCATTGGATACTCGGGAAAGCTCACATCAAGTGTCCCTAACATATAACCGTAACCTTTCCTTTACATCGTTACTCACATGAGTTGTGAAATGGGCTTGCTCACACTAGTTGTGGGTCGAAATGTAAGCTACACGATGCTGCTTACACAAGCTGTGGAGTACCCGCAACAAATGCAGGACCTCAGCCATCAATAGGACATTCAAGACTAGCACCCGGAACATGAAATCTCTAATGACATGTCATTTGTATCCTACAAATTCTTAAGGTTCAAGCGAGACTCGATAACAGTCACGACATTATTGGATATTCACTACTCAATTACATGACAACTAACATATTAAAATATAATTGAAAATAGCAATAAAACGATATTTATTCATACAAGCATACCTCGATGACAAGGGTGTAAAAATGAGATCGACTAATTCGAGGCTTTAACTTTTCCTTGATCTAGATTTGTACGTGGTCTATCTTGATCTAAATAGACAAATTCAATCCATTAAATACTTTTATTATTCAATTCAGTCCATATTTCATATTTTTGTAAAATTACTAATTTACCCCTAACATTTTAACTTTTCACAATTTAGTCCTTAAGCTCTTAAATTGAAATCTAAGCATTTTCATCCTTTTCTCAAGCTAGTCGATTTCTTTAGGGACCTATATCAACTCTTAAAAACTATCATTTCATAAATTTAACATGGAATTTTACTACTTTTACAAATAAGTCCCTAAATGACATTTTCATCAAAAATCACTTTACAAAACTTTTTTATTTAACATGTACTCATAATCTTCCATTAAACATAAAGTATTATACATAAACATTCATGGCACAATCCTAAATGTTTAACAGTTTTGAAAATTAATTCCTGGGCTAGTTAGGTTAAGCTACAACGATCCTGAAAACATAAAAATCATGAAAAATGAGGCTTGGAAACACTTACATGCAAGAAAGATAACCAACCGAATGCTCAAACCCTAAAATGGCTTCTTCCTCACCAATATTTTGGTAGAGCAATTCAATTGAGAAGATGATACCATATTTTCATTGTTTTAGTTTTACTTTATTTATTAAATTACCAAATTAACCTTTACCATTAACCTTAAAAATCATTTAAATTGTGTCCATAGAAGTCCAATAACATTTTGAATGGTCTAATTGCCAAATAAGTCCACTCACTTTAGAGTTTCATAGCTAATTGATACCTTTAACTAATAGAACTCTACTTTTGCACCTTTTACGATTTAATCCTTTTTACGTAATTAAGCATGCAAACGTCAAAATTTCTTAACAAAATTTTTATACGAACTTACTAACATTCCATAGACATTAAAATAATAAAAAAATTATTTATTCGTCAAATTTGTGGTCCCGAAACCACTGTTTTGATTTCATTAAAAATGGGTTGTTACAACGCATTTAATTTTCGAGGTCGTAGAAAATAGTACTTCGCATATTATAAAAAAGGAAAATACACGTAACACTCATGCATGAATAAACATAAACTTTATTCGTAATAAAAGATAATATTTTAAGACATGGTTCGCAAAACAAATTAACTTAACTTTATAGAATTTAATTTCAATAATAGAGTCAACTTATGATAACTCTAAACAAATATAAAATAAAACCCCATCGCCTTATAACCTGGTTTGCCAGTATCTGTTCAGGGATGAGCCTCACCAGGTCACCTACCTCGCCACTGCCATCCGCGACCTACTTACTTGTGAAGTAAGAGAGGAGTGGGTGAGTTCATTGCTAACTTAGTGAATAATCAGGAATCATTAATGTATGCTTAAAACACAGAATTCAAAATAGAAATTATACTTAGTCTGAAAATCATGTTGCGTGCTGGGTTCGCGGTGAAGGTTACGAGACCTAGTTTGCAGAACCTGTTTGCCATAAAATCATATAATTTTGAAAACAGTTTCGCGTATATTTACTACAAATCATACTTAAAACTTAGCTTGTACTTATTTGAAAAAAGATCTTTAGAAAAACATGAAACATGCTCACACACTTGTCTTATCAGAATGGCTGAGAAACATAAAATATTTTCTCACCCACACTTATCTTATCAGAATGGTAGAGGAACATAAAAATGTTCTCGCCCACACTTATCAGAATCTTGTCTCGATGGATATACGGATTTGCTTATAATGCCTCATAATGACTCAAAGAGTCATCGTAATATATTCCATAAGTGCAACGCAAAGCAATACACTCTCCTGTACACCAACAGGTCTTAGTGAATAGAGCATAGCTCGACATTCCCTTATCTCTCCATATGTCCTAGGGCCTCAACACCCAAAATCACAGAATTGAAAGGTGAGTACTCACAATCCTTTGGAATACAAATATATCCAACATAAGGCTCTCAAAGGAGCACGCATAGAGACTTATCATATTGAACTCCCATAGGGAGCTTACTTGAAAACATTTCCTTATGTAGAGCTCGCACCAAAGTGCGTAAGAACACAATTTGTAAAATAATAATTTAAAAACACATAGTAAAACATAAGCTCGCATAGGCGCTCACATAAAACATATCTTGAAAGTCATAACTTAAAAACATATCTTGAAAACAGAGGTTTGAAGAAAGCTTACTTTTGGAACTTAGTTTTTTAAAAAACAAGGTTCCTTGAAAACATAATAGTTCACACACAAGTTACAAACCCTGAATATTCATACTGAAAAAATAGTAGTTAGCACACTTAGGCAATTCTTAACCACTCACTGAAAAAGTTGATAAACTAAACAAGCTTGGCTTTGTCTTTATCTATGCTGGTAGATGGTCTGGCTGGTTCACAATATAAACAAACACATAGATTACTAAGCAGAAAAAACTTACAGAATTCTCACATGCAAGTGCCCCTAGTTTTTTTGGACAACCAACCCTAACAAGACAAATGCTTAACTTAGTTGCTACAAACTTGGTTCTAAACAGAGACTTGACGACATAATAATTGATGAGAGAATACTTATGGAATAAGGGTTGTATTTATAGGCACTAAGTGTCCTAGAAATCTTAAGATACCCTACTTGATTTAAGAAAAGTGTTACTTGTGCGTAAATTATTCCTAGATACACCAAAGATTTATTTCCTAATTCGAGTCTAACTCAATCTTTGACTGGCGAACCTGTAGTTTGTAACTCAATTGTTGAACACTAGCTCACCAAACAGACCGAGGAAAATGATTTCAATGAATTTGGAGGACCCCCTTAATGCATTCTTTTGGCACGTACTGCTTCGTTTAATCTTTGGTGAACTCCTTACTGATACTTTTCTTGGTGAACTCTTTGATGAAATTTATTTGGCGAACCCATAGTTCATCGAAACATACCAAATTACTTCTTTTACTACTTCACTGGTTGGCATTTATTCTGCTTTAGTAGTCGAAAAAGTCCCTGTAGCTTGAAGTGTAACTTTCCAACTAATGAAACAATTCCCAAAATCAAATACCTAACCTATGAAAGGCCTTTTTCGATCTAAGTCTTCTAGATAATCAGAGCCTAGATATCCGACTAAGCCCTTTGGGCTTCTTTGAACTCTAAGCACATGTTAGAAGTACCCCACAAATATCTAAAAATCCACTTAATTGCATACTGGTGTAAGTTATAGGGATTGGCCATGTATTGCTTAACAACACTAACAACATGTGAAATATCAAGACGAGTGCATACCATTGCATACATTAAACTTCCAACTATACCTGAGTAAGGTACTTTTGACATGTACCTCTCTTCCCCTTCGTTCTATGGGGAATCTGAAATTGTAAGTTTAAAAATGTTCAACTAAATGAGTACTTACCTATTTTTCATCTTGCATCTCAAATCGCAAGGATCTCCGTGATGTACCTTTTTTGTGATAAATATAATTTCTTGGAATGTCTATCTCCTAAAATTTCGATCCCCAAAATTTTCTTTGATGCACCTAAATCCTTCATCTAAAACTTAGAGTTCAGCAAGGTTTTAAGATGATTAATTTCAGATGGATTCTTAGCCACAATTAACATATCCTCAACATAAAGCAACAAATATATAAAAAACCATTATCTAGACATTGTATATAAACATAACTGTCATACTTACTTTATGAAAAACCAATACTTATCATGAATGTGTCAAAAAATTTATATCACTTCCGAGGAGACTGTTTCAAATCACATAAAGACTTTTGGAAGAGACAATCATGATCTTTTTTACCTTCAAATTCGAAGCCTTCCACTTGTTGCATGTAGATGTCCTCTTTAAGGCCACCATAAAGGAAAACATTTTTTACATCTAACTGCTCTAACTCAAGATTGTTTGATTCAAAGAGCCAAAAGTGCCCAAATGGACGTATGTTTAACAAGGAGAGGGAAAACATCATGAAAATCAACTTCATCAATTTGAATATATCCCTTTGCAATTGATCTTTCCTCGTACCTAGCATTGTTAGAACCCAAACCTTTCTTCTTTTTAAACACCCATTTGCAACCAATGATTTTTTTTTACTGATGGGTCATTTAACTAGCCATTAGACCTTGTTCTTTTGAAGATATTCCATCTCTTCTTCCACAAAAATGAGCCATTTGCTAGAATCAGAGGCTTGAACTGCCTCATAATAACATGACGGATTAGTTGAATCCATGCTATCAAAAACACTTAGAGCATAGGCCACTAAGTTTCCTTCATAATACTTCTGTAGTGGTTGGATCTCTTACATTTTCCTATCCTGAGCCAACTTATAATTAGTTGACTGAGATGGTGAGGGGTACCTGAGAGTTGGTTGAAGTCTGAATTTGAATCAAAATAGTTTCAAATTTGAAAAAAACAAAACTTTGTTGCATTGTCCCGACGTCATGTGACTCCTCATTGGGATGAGTCCTCTGTTCGTCGCGTCATTGCGACGTTAAACATCGACTCATTGAGATGTTGCCTTCTGTTTTGGCCTTTGACTCCACCTTACTTGAAACACTCTGATTTTTTTTGTTTTCAAAGGTAATTATCCCCTTTTCTAATTGAAACATTACAGATTCATCAAACGTAACATCTCTGTTAATGATTATTTTGTCAAATTTTGAAACCATAAATTAAATCCTTTTGTACCGGTAAAGTATCCCAGAGAAATACAATTAACGACCATTGGATTGAGCTTTCCCTGGCCAACTTTAGCATAAGTAGGATAACTGAAAATTCTAAGGCTAGGATAATTGAGAGGATTACCTAACCATATCTCCTCTAGAACTTTACCGTTCAATTCTCGATGTGGAGATTGGTTTACCAAGTAGCTTTCCAAATTTACGACTTCATCCCAAAATTCCTTCCTTAAGACTACATTAAAAAACATGCATTGAACCATTTCCAATAAGGTTTTGTTCATTCTTTCTGCATCTCTATTTTGCTACGGAGTTTCCACAATTATTCGATGTCTTTTAATTTTTTTTCCATTTTCATAAATTGTTAAACTCTGATGAACACAACTCAATGCCATTATTTGTTCTCAACCATTTCATGAATTTTTCAATGTGTTTTTCTAATAGTGTCTTCCACTGGTTAAAGATTCTAAAAACTTCGCATTTCTATTCCAAGAAAAACACGCAAACTTTTCCCGAGTGATCATCAATAAAACTTAGGAAATATTTATTACCTCCTTTGAGATGTCAGGAGACGGACCTCATAAATCAGAATGAATGTAATCAAGAGTCCCTTTTGTTCTATGCACTGTTGAATCAAAACTAACTCGAGTTTGCTTCTTGAAAACACAATGCTCATAGAAATCTAACTTGCCAACTACAGTGTTTTTAAGAAAACCTTTGTGGCTCAAGATTATCATATCTTTCTCACTCATATGACCCATGTCACACCCCAAATTTGGATAACCCAAATTTTAGGCGCGTAGACGAGAAAATGTCTATTTTGGCACACTCTGAAAGTTAGTTCATCAAATTGTAGTTTCTAGCAAACTAATGTTTTAGGAGACTTGAGTATTCACCAAGGGAAGTATATTAGGATTCAGTCGTCGATGTGTTTTTCTGTAAAGAAAGAAAATGACATATAGGAAGAGTAAGCTTTGTGTATGTCATCGTAGAATGTATATTGCACCTATTTTGTTCCAGTACTTTGAAGGGCAAGTCTTAGTAACTAAATCTGGTTATAAATAAACTAAAAGAATTGGACAATTGGCATTTCGAAAATATTTTCATTTATGTTTCCTTCGAATTTTGTAGGCTATTATTAAGGGCGTATTTTAAAAATTGGGGGCACTTGTCAAATTCCACTAAAAATGAGTGGATTATAGATATTTGTGAGACAAGTTTGTGATAGGGTTTTTTTTTTCTTTCAAAGCAATTCTTTAATTCTTTTCTAGTTGCTCTTCTTATGTGATCTAGAAGCTAGGGATTCTTGAATAAGATTGAGGTGTTTCATAAGATTAAGGTGTTCCATCTCCTATGTGTTGCTACTGGTTTAAATTGGATGTCTGAAGTCTAAAGCTGGTAGCTATTGTAGATGAGTCTTTGGTGAGTCCCCAATATAAACTCTTATAAGTTCTTCTAAAGTAACCTCTCGTGATTATGGTAATTGTAAGGTAATTGATATGATTAAGATTTGGGTAGGAATAAAAATTTAAGAGATGTAGTGAGGTAATGAGATTGAATTCTGAAAATGAACGTAAATATAATACTCTTAAAAAGAAGTACCGATCACTTGTATATAGATCTCCTCTTGAAGTTTGAGGAAGTTATTGCTTGGTGAATGAGGAATGAAGGTAAGGCCTCAAGGGCACTTAAGAGGGAAATGGTCTAAGAGTAAGGTATGGTAATTAACGTGAATAAAGAAATTGAAATGAAATTAGCTTTTGTTAGAGACTCAATGGAGAATAAGAGTAACAAGATGGTTCTTGAAACATTAAATGTGATGTGCAAGTATGATTCAGGTAAATGGTGTTTGCCTCACTAAGTTATATTGAACTTATCTCTGTATGTCATGTTTCAAGTGGGTTTTAAGGGTCTTCACCTAGGGAGACGACGCCAGGGCTATACAGAAGAAGTGGCGTATTGGGCTATTATGCATACAGAGCAAGCTTGTTGGCATGCTCGAGTCTGAGTTATTTTATAGAAGTCTTTTACACGAAATAATTATGATAGACCAGGAGTTTAATTGAATCATAGCTTTAAATAAATTCTCTGTGTATGCCAATTAAATTCTCGTAGCATTCATATTTATGTATTTCTCAGAGGAATTTATAATCAACAGTTGTAATTGAATTTAAACTTTGTACAGTTAAGTAAGTTACATATGCACCTGAGTAGTAACACTTTAGATTCAGATTCGATTCATCGGATCGGGTTTAGGGCATTACAAGTTTAGTATTAGAGCATGATTTAGCCGATTCTTGGACCACGAAGATAAAATAGCCCTATCTGTCCAATACGCCAAGCCTGGCCAAGTGTCTTAGGTATGTGTAGACAACTTTGATTATGTGTAAGTTAAAGGATGTAATGAAATGGTAAGTAAGATAGTTAGAAAAGTTAAGGGAATGATTGCATTAAAAGAGAGGTAAAAGATCACTTCATTACAAAAAGAATGTTGTACAATATGAAAGACACTAAAATAAAAGACGAAAAGAAAGGAAAATTAATCCTTTCTCTTTAAATAATGCCCTGTAGACTTAGTGAAGACCTCTTTTGTTGGCTCCACTTCTCTTAGAATTTTCTCTGAGTCATCGAGCTCCTCAAGATTTTCATCACCCTCAATTTTCGGTGAGTTAGGAATGAAGAAACCAATAATTTGTTTCCATTTTGACTGGAAATCTTCCCACTCTTTGCGTATGGGGTTGTAAACATCAAAGCCCATTGAATCTGTAGAAACGTATCAAAAGAAATTGAAGTCCACTTGACTTAAGTCCAAAGGACCAGTAGCTACATGGGTATGGAGAATTAGGTTAGCCTTCTATTCTGGTAGCACTTTATTCAAGTTTCTTACCGTATCCTCCTGATATTTCTTGAAGGCTTTATCGTTGGATTGATGAAGACTATCCAACTTAGCTTCATAAAGTAGCTTCCGGGATTGGACCTTTTTCTTAAGGATAACTCATTCTTATCTAATAACTTGAATCTATTCTCCAATAGCCTACACTTTTCCTTTATCTCTTTGCTTTTGAACTTCCAGGCCGTATCACTTGAATTGAGTTGCTCAACCTTGCTTTTAAGAACCTGCTCCTTGCTGCATTGCTCTTCTATTATCTTAAATTTTGACTTAATCGATTCCTTCAAGCTGGCAACTGTGGCCTCATGAAAATCTTGGAACTCCTGAGAAGATCCACTCAACAACCCATAGTCTATGGATAGGGCTTTGATAGATTTAGCCATCTAGGAAAAAGGAGATAAACTTGATTGGACGTAATGTATGAACGAAAAGCCTTTTTCCATTATTAAGGGATTTGATCATATTGGCTTTTAAGATCGAACTTAGAGAAATAGGGGATGGCCTTGAAGCATAAAGGTTGTGCCAAAGAAAGAACCCGTCACTCCAAATAGAGGAAGAAGGTTGTTATTGAAGAATGGAGGGCGATCACAGGCATATCCAAAGGTAAAGCTTTAGAAGGGATAATGGAAGTTTAAGGACCCATGCCATGGATAGGGGAATTGGCGGTATGGGCAGGTTCCACTAGGACTACTTACGTAGTTGGCAGTGATAGAACTATTAAAGAAGGGACTTGTAGGAAAGCCAAATCCATCCTCAAGCTTTCAAGTGACTCTTATAAATTTTTCCTTCTTCTAGTGTAGATTAGAGATACTATTTTGGATGAATGGGTGAAAACCTTGACGAACACTGAAGTGGGCCGAACCAACACCAGCCTCTTGTTTGGTAATCTTCAGCTCGTAAAATTTTTAGAAAAATCCCAAGAATGGAGGCTCTTTTTTTTAGCAGCAGTCTACGCAGTAAGCTATAAGGGTCTACCAGGACAAGGCTAATAAGCCTTGGTGCTATGTTGTACTCTGTAAGCACTAAACAAAAGAAGGGATTTAGAGACAGATAGAAGCCAACCTCTAATAGAATGAGAGGGAGCATAAAACCTTGAGAGTTGTCACTTAAACGACACCTCAATGGTATTTCAATGTTGTGGGAAAAGTTCAAACAACGAAAGCCTCAGGCTATCAAGAATCGATGCTCTTCTACCTAAGTTATGCTACATTCATACATAAGGGTGGAATCTAGGGGAGTATTTTCAAGTTCTTAGAGTCCAAATATGGTATGATTTTTGGGGGTTAAAATTTAGCTACTCTAGGTACGACCTCGACCACAAAGACTCATTCTTGACATTATTGTAGGAAATAAGAAAAAAATGAGGAATAAAGAGGAAATAGGATTACCTTTGAGGACTTTGGAAAGTCGGAGAAGACGAAGGTAGATAGAGAAGTTGAGGAAGCTGTTAAGTAATTCGAAAGGCTTGAAAAAGTGTTAGAATAAGGTTTAAACTCTTTATTTTATAGAGTTAAACGTGCTTAAGAAGTTACTCTGTGAAGAACTGTTTACATTGTCGAATGCAAGCTTGACATCTGTCAAAGAGGTAAACGTGTGGTGTTTATACTCGAGTGCTTAATCGCTAATATTTGATTTTGTTTAGAGAAGAAGTCTAATGATACCTTTTTAAGACTTTTGAGAGCCATGCTAGTAAGAGGGAAAAACTTGAAGTGTGGGTAAGGGAATTTGTATCGTCGCTAATTTATGTTGGCGAGAACAACCAAATTCATCCTAGTAATTGAAATCCTATAAGGGAATGGAAATTTCAACGACAAAATTTTATTAAGGGGGACTTTGATAAGACAATCAATAATGAAGGGACACTTGTCACATCCCCATAAAGACTTAGATTATATTAATAGGTTTTCTAGTTTGAATAAAGGTAGTTCTCTTTTTCTATTTTCAAAAATAATGAAATCTAAGGCTGGAGGAGTCGAAAGTATCCTGTTAAGTTGGATCAGAAACACTGGATTTTATCAGTAACATTTCCTTGTAAAGGTAAGTTTTATGGCTCTAAGTGGATCTGTATAAGTGATTAGAGAAGTAAGGCCTTGTATGGAGGTTATTTTGGTTCAAAATGATTATAAAGGCTATTTGTATGGGTTTTAATGGTGAACCTCTATTTTATAAGGTAGTGGTTGTTGTAGTCTTTGATTGAGTGCTGGATCTGGAATTCAAATTCGTTAAGTACAGTAGACAAGAAAAGTTTGAGTGGTTGATGAAAACCGGCTTCTAGCAAAATCTAGGGTAAAATGAAACCTATGGAATTAGCACTTAGACGACATCTACGGGGATGCTGGAATTCATAAGAAAATTTTGGGTCTTGAATGCCTCAGAATCCTAAATAACAGTTAATATAGTCCTGGGTAGTACTATAGTCGAACATCCGAGCCTTTTCTCATGGTGGAGTATCTTTGAGACCTTGGGATACGAATTTGATTGGATTTCTAGGGATAGTGTTTCAATTAGCTTAACTATGAGCCCTCCCCTGGTAGTGGTTTGAACCATTTTGTGTGAAAGAAAATGAAAGAAAAGAATATGAAGAAAATAAATGTTACCTTTGAGAAATAGAAAGACCAAAAATGAAGAGAGTAGAAAGATTGATTAGAGAAGAAATTAGGGTTTCAGTTGATTCAATAGAGTGTTTGAAAAAAAATGTTTGAATGTCTATTGTATAGAGAAGCAAACGTGTGCAAGAAGAATTTGTGGTAACTGTTCAGATTTTCCAATATAAAAATAACATCTGTCACAAAGTATGTTTGAAACGTTTGAAATTTCATAAGTCACTGCGAAGTCTTGGATCCACCCATGTCAATTAAACTGTTAGTATTCTCGTTGCCAAATGGATGGTTTATGCCTGGCACAAACAGTCAGTTTTTAGTTTTATAATGGAATTCTTCAAAGTTAAAAAATTTTGAGGACAAAATTTTGTTAAGAGGGGAAGAGTTGTCAGACCCCAAATTTGGTTAACCCAAATTTTAGGCGCATACACGAGAAAATGTCTGTTTTGGTGTACTCCGAAAGTTAGTTCACCAAATTGTAGTTTTTGGCAAACTAATGTTTTGGATGAATTGACTATTCACCCAGGGAAGTATATCAGGATTTAGTCCTCGACGTGTTCTTTAGTAAAGAAAAAAGACGACATGTAGGAGAGTAAGCTTTGTGGATGACATTGCCAAATGTATATTATGCCTAGTTTGTTTTAGTATTCTGAAGGGCAAGTTTCAGTAACTAAATTTGGTTATAAATAAACTAAACAGATTGGACAAATGAAATTTGGAAAAGACTTTCATTTATGTTTCCTTCGAATTCTTTAGGCCATTATTAAGGGCATATTCTTAAATTTTGGGACAGCTATCAAATTCCACTAAATAGGAGTGGATTATATATATTTGTGAGAAAGGTTTGTGAGAGGGTTTTCTTCTTCCTTTAGAGTAATTATTTAATTTTTTCTTTTCATAAGTATTAAATGTTATTTCTGGTTGCTCTTTTTATGTGATTTGAAAGCTAAGGGTTCTTGGATAAGATTGAGGTGTTCCATCTCCTGAATTGTTACTGGTTTGAATTGGATGTCTGAACTCTTAAGCTAGTAGGTGAGTCCCTAATATCGACTCTTATAAGTTCTTTTAAAGTAGTTTCTAGATGTGAATGATGTTCCAGAAATAATGAATGAGTGCATGAATAGTTGCTGAAAACGAGTTTGTATACTTGAAATAGGTCTTTATGAGTTTAGAGTATAATGAATTGTGTGTACGAGTGTATGTGATTTTGCTGAGCAACTAAGTGCATGTGCTTGAAAATTTTATTGTGGGACACAACTATGTTGATGTGTGTGAAGCATGTGATGAACTATGTTATAGTTAAGAAGTTGAGATTAGTTTACTTGAATGTGTATGTATATTGAATGTGTAATATAAGCATGTGATGAACTATGCTATATTGTGAGTTGGTTACCATGATGGTATACAATGAAGTCCGTCGAGATAGTAAACACGAATTCTAGTATGCAAGTTTTGAAGAAAGTACAAGGCGATAGCATATTTTGGAAAGGGTGGATGAGCTACAATTATCGATTGGGGTTCTCTGCGTGTCCTAGGGCGATGATGGGAAAAACTCACGTGATGTGAGTTTAGGCAAATCCATATCGTAAACTCGACAGTTATAGGTTGCTTGGGTGACATTCTGCTAGCCTTTATAGGCATACTCTGTTAGCCTTTTTGTCGTAATTTGTAAAATACTTTTGTGGTGTACTCTTTTTGACCTTAATGGTGTATTTTGGTAAGTCCTTAATAAGGATATGATTTGAGTGAAGCTCTAATGTGAAAGGTCTTGTGATAAAATCAATTAAGTTTTAAGAAAAGTTCTTGAAAAGAAGTACGCTTCAGCATATCAGAAGAGGGTATCAACAGTGCAAATTCTAATGGCGTGTAGGAAGCACTAATGTTTAGAAAGACTAAACCCTTGGAGTTTGCCTTTTGTAACTCATGAGTTGTAATAAATTTTAGCATGACTGATACCATATGTTATTTGCAAATTTTTCCTTTGTTATTTAAATACAGAGTTTTTAATCAAAATAATGGGACATGTTTTCAGTAATGAGTTTTGTCAACTAATTCAAAAATTTTTGTTAAGTTTTCTGTGAAGTAATACTCGAAACCTAGACTTAGTGAATTGGGTTGGGTCAAGGGCGTTACAACCCAAATGCATGTGCCAAAGTTCGGTTGGATCGTAACCGGTGGAGGAAAAATCATGTAGCGTTGTCGGGACGTGGAGAGTGTTCTCATTAGGATGTTGTGTCATCACGACGTCAGGGTCTTCTTCGTCTCGACATGTCGGTGATTTTGGCTGTTATTTTCTAATTTCAACTACACCAGGTACCGTAGACCCTTGCAGAACATTTAGGCTTCTTTGTTCTGTCCTCTCATCACGATGAAAGCTCCACGAGAAACTTTTAAGCCATTTGATTCAATGACTATTCTGTAACCGTTAGAATCTAAAAATCCAAGGAGATGAGATTTTTCTTTAATTTAGAAACACACCTAATATTTGATTGTCCTATATGGAGAATTATTCCCCATCAGTACAATTCAACCTTCAACTCAACTGTATATGGAGAACCAATCCCTGTTGGGACACATATGGTAGGAGCACCCTGAATCTAGAATCTATTTGGAAGTATGATTGGAGCTTTTGCTCGTCAAAACCAATAAGAAATCATCACCTTGATCTTCAACTACACTAGCATCAGCAACTCCAGCATTTTGCCTTAACGTGACCTTACTTTTTGCAATAGACATAGTATTTGTCACGGTTTCTTGATTTGGATCTCGCTTTAGACCTGTTTTGTTATGTCTTTCTGGATTACTGTCAGCCTCTTACAACTAGAAGTGATGCTTGCTCGTCTAACTTTTTGTTTGGGCCTAACCCGTTGTCGAGTTTATCATTTCTCAACAAATTCCCTTCACGTCCTCAAACGAGAGATGATCTCTCCCATAAATCAGAGTTTCCCTAAAAGTTTTATAAGAAAAGGGTAATGAGCATAACAACATATCTTGATCCTCATCATCAATCTATGCTTTGAGATTCTTTTAATCATTAAAAAGGGTAACAAGCTTACTAATTTGAGTTCTAATAGACTCACATTCGGCCATTCTGAACATGTAGAGATATTGTTTTAATACTAACCTATTGGTCAAGGGTTTTATCATGTACAAGGTTTCCGGTTTCTTCCATAATGTATATGATGTTTCTCCTTCAAAACCTCCTATAACACATTATTTGTGAGGCATAATTGAATTGAGTATAGAGCTTTCTTATCTTACCTATCTCATTCTGATTGTTCCACGTCGTTCGGTTTCCTTTCTGCAAGTATCCTCTCAAGATCACTCTGGAACAAAATTGTTAACATGCAAACTTGTCATCAATTGAAATTTTCAATTCCGTCGAACTTGTCGATATCAAACCTTAATGCTACCATATCTAAATGAATTGATTCCAAAAATCAAACTTGCTCTGATACCAATTTGCAGGGAATAAACCCGTGTACGCAATAAATAAGTAAATAAAATGGAATAAAAAAGATCAAACATGCAAAATTTAATGTGAAAAAACTCCTCAAATAATGATAAAAAATACGGGAAAAAGTAAATTTTACTATAATAAATAAGAGTACAAAAGATGGAGAAAATTAAAAGAAAAACCCGAAACTGCACAACAGAAGCCCTTCAAAATAAAAAACAAAATTCTCTCCATTTTTAATATTTCTATTGTGTGTCTAACCTAGAGTAATTGAGGTCTATTTATTGGAAAAGATTCGTAGTAAAATATGACTAGAATATCTCTAGAGTAATCAGAGTATTAGTGGGAAACTAAGATAAAGTTTAACTGAGAGAAGAAAACTAAAAAACTTGTGGGTTACGTTAGCATGTCGGAACGTGGCCTTCGCATCGTTGGGATGAGATGTGCTTGTTTGTTGCTACACAGACACAAAAATGTGAGGCATAACTTCCATAGTTGCTACTTTTTGAACATGTTATTTTCTTAATATTCATCTAACACCCTCAACTCGACTCGATTCATCGGGTCTGAATCTCGGGTTTTACTACACAAAACTTAACAAAGTTTCAAAAACAGTTGAAGGATACTCCATACTTAATTCATATATATATTTTTATTTCTTTTAATTAAAGACTTAATTTGAAAGAAACAAAGAAAATTATTTGAAAATAATATAATAAAATAATACATAAGACTTATCATAATTTAATTACAACACAAAAGTTTACTAAAGATTGACTCCAAAAGAAGTAATCCTACTATACACCACTTTTCTAGATTGACCACTATATGCATAATAACCCAGTTTGCCCTTCTTTGGCACATTCTTGGCATTGCCCTCCTAAATTAATCATTCACCACAATACTTAAAACATAATCATAACTGTCGAAACCATTTTTTTATTTTTGGGAAAAAAACAAAAATTAGTTGTCGATTAAAATTGGAAGAATCGGGAGTCACCACCAATCTTTTATTAAGGTGTGATTGGGTCACCTAAGAACGACTTTGGTCTACGAATTTTAGAAAAAAAGGTCCGGGAGTCGGTTATGTATGAGGAAGGATAGCACCCTCATTACGCCCAAAAATTGGTACCTAGTTAATTAATTAATGTCTTAATGTCGAAAATTTGAAAAATATAATCCTTAGCAAAAACTTAAAAACGTTACGTATTAAGACCCTTATCATTTCAGAGAAAGAAAATGCCACACCCAATGCGTTAGGGCACGACATTCTAATTTCCTCAAAAATGAATTAGGTCAGAATACTTGTGTAATAAAAATTTAAAAGAATATCCATTTATTCAAGATTGAAGAAATCGCGGCCCAATACGCTAGGGCACAATTTCTCCAAAATCCCAAACTTGGAATATTTCCTTCATTATTTTTTAGAAAAATCTTCATTTAGAGAAATCAATGCGTCACATCCAATACGTTAGGACACAACGTGTTGAATTCCCAATAATGAGTTCTTATTTTTGATTAAAGAGAAATGCTCGATTGTTAGGTTTAACGAAGAAAATCGGAACCCAATACATTAGGGCTCAATTTCCTTGAAAATCCTAAATACAAGCATTATCTCAATTTTGAAAAGTTTAAAATCGAGTAAAAAATGATGTGATGCTACATTAAATATACAATGCAATAATAAATATTACAATGGCATAGAAATAATGCATGCAAATAAATAAATAAAACCAATATACATAAAAAATAAACAATGACATGCAAAGTATCACCTAAACGAACAACATAATATAAATGAAAACACAAATAAATAGCAAAAAAAATAAAAGGTACATGATATACACATTAAACTATGAAGAATACACATGAATTTATATATAAAAATTAGATTATAAAAGATTTATATAAACAAAATACATAATGCAATTGTGAAAATAGGGAAAAGTAGGAAAATATGTATATACTTATAAATTAAAAAATACATGCTAAAATAAATAGGTATTTAAGCATTTTCGAAAATACGAAAAAAACATAGGTATACACATGTTTTTATATAAAAGAATATTTGCTAGGAAAAAAGGGAAAAAATAAATAAGTGAAAAAATAATAATTACATTACTAAAATTAATTAATAAAAAATAATCATAAACTAAATTGAACTGGAATTCAAAATTTTGGGGTAAATCCGCAAATAAATAGAGCCAAAAGGACTAAATCGAACACGCGAATTACGTAGAGGGGCTGGAAGGGAAATTTTCCCTTCTCCTCCAAAACGGCGTCGTTTATCTCGAAGGGCGAATTAAAAAATAAAAAAACCTAATTATAAAACATTAAAAAGGCGGAGGGACTAAAAGCGCAATTTATCCCTCCGCTCAAAAACACGCGGATCCTAGGCCGGGTCGGGTCGGCCTCCCCAAAACGACGCCGTTTTGGCGCCTGGGGAGGCCTAGTGAAACGGCGTCGTTTCACTAGGCTATTTAAGCCAAAAAGTTACAAAAATAATTCATTTTTCATTCCTTTTTAAAAAAACTACAAAAAACTCTCTCCTTCTTCAATTAGTCCGGCCAGGGCCCGATCATAGGCCAGTTATCGGCCACCGCGCCGGCCGCCGATCTCTGGCGTCGACCGTCGATCTCTGACGCCGGCACCACCGTCCGCTATGGCCGGAAAGCGAAAAATACCCTACTGGGCTCTTTAGACTCCTCTAAGCCCAAATCTGGGTCCAAATCCGTCAAAGCATCAACAAAAAGACCTGAAAAGCCTTGGAAACCCTTTGATTTTCGATCGTCTATCCTCAGAGACGAACCTCGATCGCCCTAACGGTGTTTCAGAAGCGGGCAAAGATAAGTCTTTTACCCTTTATTCTGTTTTATTGCATTAAGTAAAAAAATAACATAAAAAACGAAAATAAAAGTATCAACCTTTGTATTTCCTGATTAATCCTCTGATGGTGTTTTTGTGTTTGCTGTGAAAAATATTTGCTACTTCTCTTATTGATTTTTTTTTCGGATCCTTATTACAGTGTTCGATGGCCTTTTTTATAACTGATAATAACAAAAAATAAAGAAACTAATCCTATTTCATATCTTATTGATCTGTAATCTTTGATTCTTATTTCCTTTTGTGTGCAGATGATGATCGGGGTGGAGATTTGGCCTGCGTGGAAGGTTGGAGTTGCGGCGGCTGAAGCTTAGAAATCCTTGGGTTTTTCATCTGTTATGGGCCATTGTAATTTGAGCCACCGCTTTGTTTTCGTTTCGGCCTTGTGGCCCGTTTGTAATCGGACTCTATGGACTGTTTTCATTTATTTGTTTATTTGGTACGGGTCAGGTACAAATTGGGTATTACAGCTGCCCCTCTTTACTCGTTGTCGTGAAATAGGAACGGAGTAAAGACTTTAAAAGTGCCCAATTTTACCCGGTTGTGTTGGGCCTTTGAACTCTTTTTCTTCAAATAGGCTCATTCCCTCCTACTGCATCTTCAGAGGTATAGGAACTAGTGCTGCAGTCTACTCCACAGCAATGTCAGGGAGATAAGACTAGATGCGATCTACTCTCTGCAACTTCAAAGAGATAAGATCTGTGATTTTAATCCGCTCCACTGCAACTTCAAGGAGATAAGATTATTGGCCTTAACTTGCTCCACTGTAACTTCAGGGAGATAAGGTTTGCCGTCTTCAGCCTGCCCCACTGCAACTTCAGGAGGATAAGACTTGCTTACTTAGTCTGCTCCATTGCAACTTCAGAGAGATAAGACTAGATGCGATCTGCTCTCTGCAACTTCAGAGAGATAAGATCCAAGATTTCAATTCGCGCCACTACAACTTTAGGTAGATAGGATTATTGGCTTTAACCTGCTCCACTGCAACTTCAGGGAGATAAGGTTTGCCATCTTTAGTTTGCCTCACTGCAACTTCAGGAGGATAAGACTTGCTTACTTAGTCTGCTCCACTGCAACTTCAAGGAGATAAGACTAGATGCGATCTGCTCTCTGTAACTTCAGAGAGATAAGAACCAAGATTTTAATCTGCTCCACTACAACTTTAGGGAGATAAGATTATTGGCTTTAACCTGCTCCATTGCAACTTCAGGGAGATAAGGTTTGCCATCTTCAGTCTACCTCATTGCAACTTCAGAAAGATAGGACTTGCTTACTTAGTCTGCTCCACTGCAACTTCAGGGAGACAAGACTAGATGCGATCTGCTCTCTGCAACTTCAGAGAGATAAGATCTGTAGTTTTAATCTGCTCCACTGCAACTTCAGGGAGATAGGATCATTGGCTTTCGATCTGTTCTCTAGGGAACATGACCTGTAAAAATCTATTCTATGAACTTAATTATGCCTAGTGATTAGGATGTTATGATCAAAATGAATTCAATGCTCCTAACTAGGCATGTATGAATGACATTTGAATGAATGCAGAATGTCATTTTTCAAGAATTATCACTCAAGTTATTATTTAAAGTTTATTAAGGTTTTTTCACTGACGCCTTTTGCTTGGCTGACATCACCAAAGAAACACTTAATCAAATTGCCCTCTATTGTGAACTTCAAAGCTCAATCCATTAGGACGCAGAACTTGTACCATCCTCCCTCCACTGTAACCCAATGGTAAAAAAGTTTGACTCTTCTCAATCCTCTCCTATCGTAATTCAAGGATGCAGATCATGAAACTCTTTTACACCATTCCCCGGGTGTCCTACCAAATGCTCCTGCGTAAATGAAGGATTTTCTTTCCAGAGGGAACTTCCAAGACTTCTTGCCATCTCATTCGATATTTAGACAACCAACTCCAAAAAAAGCAATCTTAACTTAGACTTTCTCTTTTAAACTTGGTGTGTTCTAGACAATAGTCTTGTTTCAGGTTTAAAAATTCTCATATTAATATGCAAAACTTCTTTTGTGAAAGTTTATTAGTTCATCCATCATTGTTCTAATGTGACATGCTTGCACAAAGATCAAGATACTGACTAAGACATTAATTCAAGGGATAACTCGAATAATAGAAAAGGAATTTATTGATAGCAAGTGTCTTGAAAAGAAAAAAGTATTCAAGAACATCGAAGAATGAAGTATTTACAAGAAAAAACAAACTCAGTACAAGTTATATAAAGACCAGGTGCCTTAGATATCGCCGCTAGAACTTCTCCGTACAAACCAAGAACCATTCTGAATTTAACATGTGTTTAGGGGATTTACAGCACTTTGTCGATGTCCCTTAAGACGTCGTATATCCTTTCCTTGTTGACTTAAGTGTAGCAGGATCACCATATACCCCAACCTGACAGTGTTTGAGTCACCCTTTTTAGGTTTTCAACTCAAACCCCTTTGGTCTCAAGGCGCCCTTTTCGGGTTTTCACCTTGGCCTCTCCTTTTTTTTAGGAAATCAGAGCGCCCTTCGCGGGTTTTCACTTTGATTCCTCCCTCCCTTCAAGTGAAATATTTCTTGACCGAATCTGAATTTACAGGATTCGGAAGATTTTTGCCATCCATTTCACTCAAAATCAAAGCACCTCCAAAAAAAGCCTTTTTCACAACATAAGGTCCTTCCCAGTTTGGCATCCATTTCCCTCTGAAATCTTTCTGTAAAGGGAGGATTTTCTTCAGCACCAGATCCCCTTCATGAAATTCTCTAGGACGAACCTTTTTGTTATATGCTCTCATCATTCGTTTCTGGTACATTTGACCATGACGAATAGCTTTTAGTCTTTTTCCTTCTATTAGATTTAACTGATTATACCGAGATTGGATCCATTCGGCCTCATCCAACTTTAGCTCAGCCAATACCCGGAGAGAAGGAATTTCAACCTCAATAGGTAAAACTGCCTCCATTCCATAAACCAAAGAAAAAGGTGTTGCCCCAGTAGAAGTCCTGACAGATGTTTGGTAAGCCAGAAGAGCGAATGGTAACTTCTCATGCCAATCCTTGTAAGTTTCAGCCATTTTCGCCACAATCCTCTTAATATTTTTGTTGGCCGCCTCTACTGCACCATTCATTTTTGGTCGATACGGTGACGAATTATGGTGTCTAATGTTGAACTAACTGCAGACTTCCCCTATTGTGCTGTTATTTAGATTCAGCTCATTGTCAGATATGATTCTTTCAGGCATTCCATATCGACATATGATCTATTTCTTCAAAAACTTACTGACTGCTGACTTCGTGACATTAGCATATGAGGCTGCTTCTACCCGCTTAGTGAAATAGTCAATAACCACAAAAATGAAATGATGTCCATTAGAACCCTTCGGTGATATTGGTCCAATGACGTCCATACCCCACATGGAGAAAGGCCATGGAGAAGTCATAACATGAAGAGGTGAAGGAGACGCATGCATTTTATCCCCGTAAATTTGGCATTTATGGCATTTCTTGGCATGATTAATGCAATCTCTTTCCATGGTGGACCAGTAATATCCAAATCTCATGATCTGTCTAGCCATTGTGAATCCATTGGCGTGCGTTCCACAAACACCCTCATGGACTTCTTCTAAAATTTCCTTAACCCCTACAGCATCCACGCATCTCAACAGTACTCGATCCTTTCCTCTTTTGTATAGGATCTCTCCATCTAGGACATAGTCAATAGCTAATCTCCTCAATGTCCTCTTATCATTCTCTGTTGCTGATCAAGAGATTCGCGATTTTTCACATATAGTAATATATCTTGGAACCAGGGACGATTATCATTCTCTATTTCTTCAATGTTGTAACAGTGGGCCGGGATCTCATAAATACTAATTTGAATGGACTTCATGTCCTCCAATTGATTCACTTTAATCATGGAAGCTAAAGTAGCAAGAGCGTCAGCCATCTGATTTTCTTCCCGTGGGAGATAACAGAAGGTAATGTTGTCAAACTCTTCAATCAATTCCAGAACCAATCTCCGATTACGGATCAACTTAGGGTCTCTTGTCTCCCATTCCCCTCTTAGTTGGTATATTACCAATGCTGAGTCTCCGTACACCTCTAATGTCTTAATTTTCCGCTCTATGGCTGCCCGTATACCCATGATGCAAGCTTCATACTCAGCCATGTTATTAGTGCAATCAAAGTCCAATTTACTGGTGAAAGGATGATAATCTCCATTTGGAGACACCAGGACTGCCCCAATCCCATTGCCTAACGCATTCGATGCTTCGTCAAAGTTTAATCTCCAAGAATGATTTTCTTGGGGATCCTCTTCATCATTTGCCACATACATCAAATCTTCATTCAGGAAATCAAAGTCCAGAGGATCATAATCTTCTAGAGCTCTGCTAGCCAAGAAATCTGCTATCGCACTCCCTTTGATGGCCTTATGGCTTACATATACTATATCAAACTCGGAAAGCAAGATTTACCATCTAGCCATTCTTCCCGTCAACGCCATTGATTCCATCATATACTTTAAAGGGTCTAATTTTGAAATTAGCCAAGTCGTGTGATAGAGTAAGTATTGCCTCAACCTCTTGGTTGTCCAAATCAATGCGCAACATAGGTTTTCGATAGGCGAATATCTCATTTCACAATCAGTGAATTTCTTACTGAGATAGTATATCGCATTTTCCTTCTTTCCAATCGCGTCATGCTGACCTAGTACGCATCCCATGGAGTTATCAAACACCATCAAATACAAAATCAAGAGTCTATCTGGGCTAGGTGGTGACAGCACTGGAGTATTGGATAAGTATTGCTTTATCTTTTCAAAGGCTTTCTGGCATTCTTCATTCTAGACATCAGGATTATGTTTCTTCAAAAGGCGAAATATGGGATCACATTTCTCGGTCAACTGTGAAATGAAACGAGCAATGTAATTCAGTTTTCCTAAGAAACCTCGAACTTCTTTCTGAGTATGTGGAGGTGGTAAATCTCGTATTGCCTTGACTTTGTCTGGGTCAATCTCGATTCCTCTTTCACTAACTATGAAGCCCAATAACTTTCCTGACCTGGTTCCAAAAGTGCATTTTGACGGATTGAGCTTGAGCTGAAACTTTCTTAGTCTTAAGAAAAATTTTCTTAGGACCTGTACATGCTTCTCCTCTGTTCTGGATTTGGCGATCATATCATCAACATATACCTCAATTTCTTTGTGCATCATGTCATGAAACAAGGCTACCATGGCTCTCTGATATGTTGCTCCTGCATTCTTTAATCAGAATGGAATTACTTTATAGCAAAATGTTCCCCACAAAGTAATGAATGTAGTTTTTCCTATATCCTCCGGATGCATCTTTACCTGATTATATCCTGAGAACCCATCCATGAAGGAAAGTAGCGAATATCCCGCCGTATTATCGACCAGAGTATCAATATGTGGCAATGGGAAATTGTCCTTTGCGCTTGCTTTGTTCAATCTGTAATCCATGCACATTCGTACTTTTCCATCTTTTTTGGGAACTGGAACGATGTTGGCTACCCATTCAAAATATTTGACCTCCTTTAAAAATCCAGCATCAAACTGCTTCTTGACCTCCTCTTTTATTTTAAGCACAATATCAGGCCTCATTCTTCTGAGCTTCTGTTGAACTGGCCTGCAATCCTCCCTTATAGGTAAGTGATGCACTACAATGTCAGTACTTAATCCAGGCATATCCTGGTACGGCCACGTGAAGACATCTTTGAATTCTTGGAGTAATTCAATGAGGTCTCGTCTTGTCTTTGTGGAAATCTCACTTCCAATTTTCACCTCTTTTCCTTCTTCCAAGCTCACAATTTCTACTGAATCTTTGTAAAGTAGGATTTGTTTTTCTTCTTGTTCTACCATCCTCAACAAGTCTAGAGATAAACCACAATCTTCATCACCTTCAAAGTCATGCAATCCCTCTAAACACATGTTTCGTTCAAAAGGACACTCTGAGTTCGTAGCGGCGTCATTCATGTCGTTGATATACAGGAACCTAATATGGTTACAAAAGAATGTATGAATTTATGTACAATTACTTGTGTAATGATTATAAATGAAAGAATATATTTACTTGTATGGAAAGAATGAAAGAATATTTGCTTGAAAGAATTGCAAATATGTTTTATTAAAATAATGATATCCAAACATAGGCCTATTTCACAAAAGAGTTCTTGTTATTTCTAGGATAAAACAAAAGTTTGTTTTGAATATTACTCTGAGACAGTTCTAAAGACTTTAGGTATTTCTTCCGTAGTCCAATTGTCTAGAACACTCCCAGGCTCATAAGGACGAATATCTAACCAGCTCCTCTCTTCATTCTCATGCTTATGAATGGCATTGATGTGCATATTTCCCAACGTCTCTTCAATGCTTTCCTCAACCGGTATCTTTCTCTTAGCATGAATAGCTCCTTCAGATACAAAGGTTTTGTATACGTGTGGAATTATCATTGGCTCCCATTTGGTTTCCTCCCCACTTAGACGCACCCTTCTTCTTTCTTGTCTTTCTTCTAGCTCATTCTTTCTCTGTCCTCTGTCTGGCTTGTATCCTAAGCCAAAGTGATCTTGCTTTCATTTTAGTACTGGCACCTCAATCCTCCCTTGAAGATATCTCTCTAGCCCTTTTTCCAAGTAAAGCTCCTTTTCCTACCAACAACTGCAAACACATCTCTGTAGTTTTGGATAATTTAGGCACCAAAATTTTGCTTCCTTCAGGAACAAATGCCGCGTTTAAAAACTCCAAAGATTGAAATGAGCATTCTACTGACTCATCATTAGTCTCCAGGTACGGCATCTCATTGGATACGGTTGCTATTATATCCTATTCGGCGTTGATTGTCACTAGCCGACCTTCTGACACTAACTTCAGCTTCTGATGTAATGATGACGGTACTGGCCCCGCCAAATGTATCCATGATCTTCCTAATAAACAATTGTAGGAAGGTTTGATATCCATCACAATAAAATCTACCTCATAAACTGTTGGGCCAATCAGTAGGGGTATCTCAATTCTTCCCATGACCTTTCTTTCTGTACCGTCAAACGCCCTCACCATATTTTGGTATGTTTTCATGTGCGAACTGTCTATGGGAAGCCTATTGAGTGTGAATAATGGCAACACGTTCAAAGCTGATCCATTGTTAATCAACCATCCTTGCAAAATATGCCTATTGCATCGTGCAGTGATATGCAAAGCTTTAGTAGATCCCACGCCTCCAGGAGGCATTTCATCATTATTGAAGAATATGAAATTATCAGAACTTATTTTATTGACCAACCGATCTAACTTGCCGACAGAAATATCATTGGCCACATAGGTCTCATTTAGCATCCTCATCAACGCACTTCGGTGTACTTCTGAATTCAAGAGCAAGGTTAGTACGCAACTGTTCGACAACATTATACTCGCTGTGCCTCAAGAATTTAAGGAATTCCACGGCTTCTTCCTCCTTCACTGGCTCGTTGATAGACAACACAGGCTTAGCTATTTTCCCCTCTTGTTCATTATTATGGCCCTTCCTTTCACATGTTCTGGATTGGCACTCACATCCTGGTCATTTGTAGTCTCCATTCCAGGGACAGTTGTATGCACTCATTGTTCCACGGAACCTTCCTACTATCTTGGTAAGAAAGGTTGCAAGTTTCTTTATTATGATTCTTGGCATTACAGGCGCTCTCACTTCATCATTTCTTGGTCACGAGATAATGACCACAGGCTGAGTTACTCTTGGAACCTTTGTGGATTCGGATGTGCAAATACTCCCTCCTCCTTAGCTTCTTCATAAAACTCCATTTCCTGTTATCCATCAGGCCTTGAACCAAGGCTTTGAATTCTGTGCATTCTTGAATCTCATGTCCCTCCTCATGATGGAACTCACAGTAGTTTTCCACCTCTTCAAAGCTTCTTTCTGAATCCAATACAAGCAACCCTCTTTCTACCATCTTCCTCCAGATCTATCTCAGAGGGATCTTGACTTCTACAATATCTTTTTGATTTTCCTTCCATGTTACCTCCTATCATGTTCACTCCATTTTCATTGTGATTAGGTAACGAATTCTCTGTACTGGGTGAATCATCCACTTTAACGACACCCATGCTTATGAGTCTTTCTACCAGCTTCTTGAACACGTACAATGTTCTATGGAATGCCCCACGACTTCTGCCGATAATCCATTGTGCGTTTGCATCATACCACTTGGGTACGGAGGCTGCAGAGGTTTAAGTGGTAAGGGAAACCACGTGTGCATTGAATAGATTCTGATATAGTTCCTATACGACATCAGAATCGGCGTAAATTGAAGCTTCTCCGTATTTTCCTTGTGTCGGATCCTCTTTTGATGATCCTTGTTGGTTAACAGCCACTTTCCCGGTTGATTCACCTAATCGTCTTTGAATATGAACTTGTGTTGTTGACCTCATTTTCCTTCTTCTTCGAGGTCAACCTTCTGCTACTTTCTCCAGCATCTATCTTCCCGCTTCTGATAGCATTTTCTATCATTTCGCCATTCATAACTATGTCAGAAAAGCTTTTAGTAGCACTTCCTAACATATGTGTAATAAATGGGCCTTCAATGTGTTTACAAAAGCATCGTCATCTCTCTTTCTAGAAAAGATGGCTGAACCTGACAGCAACCTCCTCCATCTCTGTGCGTATTGCCTAAAACTCTCGCCGGTTTCTTTTCCATGTTCTGCAGAGTGATCCTATCAGGTACCATGTCAGTCACATGGCTGTACTACTTTATGAACGCCTGTGCTAGATCTCTCCATGAATTAATCTGGGTACGGTTCAATCGATTGTACCACTTGGATGCTGCCCCTTGAGGTATCCTGGAAGCAATGTATCAGAGTTGTCATTATTGACATAACCAGTCATTCGTCTGCAAAACATGGTAATATGAGCTTCGGGGCTACTAGTTCCATTGTACTTCTCAAACTCTGGCATTTTGAATTTGTAAGGGAGTACTAAATCCGGAACCAGCTCAATTCTTTAGCATCCATCCCATAGTAGCTTTCCGCACATTCCATCCTCTAAATTTCTCTTCAGCATTTGTACTTTTCCTCTAGCTGTTTTGGCAATTCATCATTATTTTCTCCTTCCAGCCGTTTCATCGAAGTCAGGGATAGCAGGATTAACAAGGTTGACTCCGGGGTTAGAGCCTGATCCACCTGAAGATTCATTAGCGTTGCAGGTCGTCCTGAAATTGCTGAGGCCTAATGGTAACAAGGACTTACGCGGTATATCTCAACCTGCTGGGGTAAAGTTGGAGGATAGACAGGTCCCTCATTGTCTCCTTCTTAACATTGGCACAGAGCCTTTTCTTTATCAGTTCCCTTGTTGAACCATTGAGTTAACTGAGCCATCATACTCCCTTGAGATTCCATCATTTTGTCTTTCATTTTTTGCTGCTCATTATTTCTTTTGAAGTTGCTCCTGCATTTCCTTTTGGGACTGTTCTAGCCTTTCCATCTTTGATCCATGTCCTTAGTTTTTGATCGAGTACCATAGCGATGTTTAGTAGGCTGGTTGGTTTCCAGATTAACTGAGGAGTGATTTAAATTAATTAGAATCTTTTAATATTTTTAAATGCATATGAAGTAATGCAATGCATGAATGCAAAAAAAGCGTCAATTTTAATTCAATTCCATTTAAGAAAACTTTACTAGAAAGCAAATTTCTTTACATAAAGTGAATTACAAATAAAGCTTTGCCCTATTGCTCAGCATTCTAATCTTCCTAAGTAACACAGCTAACTCTGCCCCCGATCTGATTCTAATTCATACTTCACACTCAGCATGTCTGCTTGTACTGCCAAAGCTTGTACGTGATCAGCTACTTCTCGGATCTGGACCACAGCTTCCTCCATAATATGATCTCTCTCCTAACTTGGTTTTGAAAGTAGTGTAGCTGTTCCTTATTACGATTTTCATTTGCTTCCAAGTGCTTGATCCGATTTTCACAATTTTGCAACTCGTTTCTAGCTCTTGATTCTTTGCTTCATTTCCTCAATCTTGCTCAAGCTTGCTTTCAACTCTATTGCGGAATTTCGATTTCGATACTGACGAAGAGATCCTTCCAACAGATCACCTATCCTTTAACTCGCCTTTTCCTTTTGGCTTTCTGAAAACTCTTTTCTAAAGCCTCGTTTCGCCCTGCATTTCTTGGAATTTCTTTCCCATTATCGCTTTGTCCTTTTCTTCTGAATTTCTGTGCCACTGTTCTGACGTTTTTCCTAGCCCGACAGTTCTATTGACAGACAACTTTTTATAATCCTTTTAGACTACCCAGCTCTCTCACCTTGTTTTTCTCTTTCTTAATTTCTCAGTTTCAAGCTTCTGAACATCTATGTCCAATCTCAAGTTCATCTTTTCCTCCTCCATTTGCTCTATCTTCTTTTCTAAATCTGCATTTCTTCTCTCAAAATCTTGTCTTATGATTTCCAACTCAGAAGGGATAACTCGCAAATGTTCCTCTATTGGCTGGCGACCTTCCTGACTTACCTTGGGTATATTGTCGTTGATTCTCTTACCCCACCATTCATTATACTCAGGAGTTGTCATCGGACCCACAGCTAACCCTTTCATTGGTGAATCTATTTCCACGTGCTAGACATCTCTTGAATCTCTTTCTATAACCATCATCTTTGTATGAAAATCACAATCAGCTACCCCTTGGGTCGCAGGTATAAATTGTCTTGACCTATACTGTCTCAGTACCAATAACGAGGCATATCCAATAGCTCTCCCAAATCCAAGTAGTGGAACCCAATCGAAATTACCACACCATACAGGATCTCATTTGGAAGCAACCAAGGAGCTCTCCACTCAACGTCTTCCTCCTGAAGATTTTGAAGAATTGCTCCACTTCTCCTCGAAATGTCGTCTCTCCTCGGCGTAGCTACTATCTCCTTTAGTGGTGAATAATTTTCAGAGAAAACCTGATACGAACCTTATCCACCTTCCAAAAGTGACTGTGAAACCATACAAGTAGAAGTTGTGCACATCCAATAAATCTGCCCTCATCTGTTTTCGGCATGCACTCAATGACCTGAAGGTTTCTGCCAAAATTGTCGGAATCGGTGTAACCTTCTTATCAATCCGGTCAAATAAATCGGTGACTGCTTCATCCACATGCCCCAAGGCCTTGGGAAGACAGCCAGGCCATATATACTTAAAGAAAGACATCTAACCTCTTTCTCACGTTTGGGTGCGTTAGAATTGCATCTTTCAAACTTCTCCAAGGAACGCATTTACTATCCCCTTTTGCTATCCGTGCAGCAACCCTGCTCACTCATCCTGTTATACCCATCAGCTTCTTTAAAAAGGTTGGCACATTTACCGCTCTCGAGTAAACCCTGTCCACTTGAAACTTTGAACATCGGAGTAAAGCCACATATTCTTCTATCGTAGGCACCAAATCGACCTTCCCAAACGTGAAGCAGCTGTAAGCAGATTCCAAAACTAGGCGAGGGCTCGAAAACAAATGCTTGTCTACCTTCACATCAAGCAAATAAGGCAAATCCCATAATTGTCATAAAATAACTGTCTAACCTCATTATTCACTGATCCCAGATTCTTCAACTCCTGCAATTGTTTTGAGTACACTGATGCGAGTAAATCCATAATTCGATACATACCCATCGGCCAACTATCGCCCTTTCTTGTGCGTTGTTTCAGACCAAGTTGGACACCGCATTGTCCTCCACTTTATCAAGAAACCCTTTTTCCATGACAAGCTTTCTATCTAGCAACTGAATCTGAACTGACGCCTTTTATGATGAAATGAAATGCCATGTCATGCAATCAAAATAAAACACAAAAGTCAGTATCAAATATAAGCATATAATCAAGGAAGAGTAAAACGTCATTAGGACATCTACTAGGTTTAGTGTGGTTCTATCCTAAAGGCATAAGCTCTAAAAAAGAGGCATCCAATTATATTTTACGGTATTTACTTCTGATATAATAAGTTGTATCTAAAGCAACAATTAACCTCACGATAGCTATCATTGTGCTCGATCCATTTTTTTTTAAAGTCCCCAGCGGAGTCGCAAGCTGTCGAAACCATTTTTTTTTTTTGAAAAAAAAAAAAATTAAAATTGGAAAAAGAGTCCCACCAATTTTTATTAAGTGTGATTGTCACCTAAAAACGACTTGGTCTACGAATTTTAGAAAAATGGGTCGGGAGTCGGTTACTATGGGAAGGATTACACCCCATTACGCCAAAAATTGGTACTAGTTAATTAATTAATGCTTAATGTCGAAAATTAAAAAATATAATCCTTAGCAAAAACTTAAAAATTACGTATTAAGACCTTATCAGTCGAGAAAGAAAATGCACACCAATGCGTTAGGGCAACATTCTAATTTCTCAAAAATGAATTAGCCAGAATACCGTAATAAAAAATTAAAAGAATATCCATTTATCAAGATTAAAAATCGGCCCAATACGTTAGGCACAATTCCTCCAAAATCCAAACTTGATATTTCCTTTATTTTTTTAGAAAAAATCTTCATTTCGAGAAATCAATGCGTCACATCCAATACGTTAGGACACAACGTGTTGAATCCCAATAATGAGTTCTTATTTTTTTTAAAGAAAATGCTCGATTGTTAGATTTAACGAAGAAAATCGGAACCCAATACGTTAGGGCTCAATTTCCTTGAAAATCCTAAATACAAGCATTATCTCAATTTTGAAAAGTTTGAAATCGAGTAAAAAATGATGATGCTACATTAAATATACAATGCAATAATAAATATTACAATGGCATAGAAATAATGCATACATATAAATAAATAAAACCAATATACATAAAAAAATAACAATGACATGCAAAGTATCACATAAACGAACAAAATAATATAAATGAAAAACAAATAAATAGCAAAAAAAAAAAGGTACATGATATACACATTAAACTATGAAGAATACACATATATAAAAATTAGATTATAAAAGATTTATATAAACAAAATACATAATGCATTTTAAAATAGAGAAAAGTAGGAAAATATGTATATACATATAAATTATAAAAACAAAAATAATAGGTATTTAAGCATTTTCGAAAAATACGAAAAAAAAAGATATACACATGTTTTATATAAAAGAATATTTGTTAGAAAAAAGGGAAAAATAAATAAATGAAAAATAATAATCACATTACTAGAATTAATTAATAAATAATAACTAAATTGAACTGGAATTCAAAATTTTGGTAAATCCGCAAATAAATAGAGCCAAAAGGACTAAATCGAACACGCGAATTACATAGAGGGGCTGGAAGGGAAATTTTCCCTTCTCCTCCAAAACGGCGTCGTTCCAATAGGCTAAATTGAAATTAAAATAAATTAAAGGGCGAATTAAAAAATAAAAAAAACCTAATAAAAACATTAAAAAGGCGGAGGGACTAAAAGCGCAATTTATCCCCTCCGCTCAAAAACACTCGGATC